>NW_017678538.1:6450-21249 GCF_001879085.1 Nicotiana attenuata
ACAATCATACGGAGACTCCCCAGAGCCCTAGATCCCAAACGAACACTGTTCAATCGTCGTTCTCACTCGAACCAAGCCCCAATTCAGTCCAAATTCAGGCGAGTGAATCCCATATCCTTAATCCACGCGTCCCTCCTTCTCTCATCTTGCCGTTGCTAATGGTTTCTGACGCCAAGATTCCCCTCTCCTCTCACTCGCTCGACTTTGAGTTATATCTCACGATTGGAAGGTTCTGGGGACGATATGCTGGATGAGTGTGAGGCGTTGGATTGATTTCACTCAATCCGAGCCCCACATTCATCAAGGAGTCGTCTTCAAAATGAGCCTGACCCGATTTTGAAAAAGGGAGACTCTGAAAAATTTGGAGAGAAAAGTTGAAGGTTTCTTTAACTTCTGGTTTTCTGATTTTATTTTCTTCTTTGAAGAGTTCTTTCAAAGGTTAAGAGAAGCATACACATTTTATTTTCTGAGTCCGTCTTGGAGTTCCAAAGAGATGAAAAACTGAATTGAAGTTCAAACTTGGGTTTACTGTTGTTGTTCTGCTGGGTTGTTGCTGAACCTCGCTAGTATTCGAAGGCAAAAGGCGTATTATTAAGGCTGTAATTATTAACAGAAGTTTGCAACTGCAGGTTTGATTTTCTTTTTCACCATGCAACTCTGTTTTTGCCTGTTCTTAAGCTATGGAATTTCTGAGTTTGTATTCCATTGTTGCTGTCATTTGAGCTTTATCAGTGAGTTCGAATTTAGTTTCTTATCGATTTGTGACTAGCTGAGATTTTTGGTAAAGTCTGTCGAGTTATGTCGAGTTTCTCTGATGTTCTGTAGCTAAGAACTTGGTTCGAGTCTGTTGGTTGCCATTGTTTGGACTTAAAATTGAAGTTTGAGGTTCAGTTATGTGAAACTGAGCTAACCATGAATTTCTAAAATGTAACTAAGTTTATATTGTTTTTTTTCTTCTGAGGAAACAAAAGGGAAGTTTTGTGATTATTCATGAAAGTTCAAGGTTTCAACTGTTGGAATATGATCCGTGCTCGTGTTAACAGTGTGCTGGGGTCTGAATCGGGGGAGCTCTCTGCTCCGGAGTACGAGTAGCGGGAGTTTGGGTCCCTCCTCCAGCCTGAGAGACGGCTGGTGCTACAGAAGCAAACCTGCTCGGGTAACACTCTCCATGGGACCCACCAATCGGACCATAGCGTCCTGAAGAACTGGGGTGGCAATAAACCCCTCTGGAACCTGAGTTGGGCCCACCGGAACTGTTGGGGCTGGGGCCGAAACCTCCTCGTCAAAGTCAACCTGAGGCTCCGCCACTAGTGCTGCTGCTCGGGGCTGAGCTCTGCCCCTGCCTCGGCCTCTAGCACGGCCTTGGCCTCGCCCTCTGCCCCTCGTGGGAGCTGCCTGGGGCTCAGACTGCTGATCGGTAGATGAGGAAGCGCGTGTTCTCGCCATCTGCGAAAGAACAGAGTAGAATTTCAATTAGCGTTGAGAAACCAAACCGCACGACAAGAAAGAACAAATGTGAAACTTTTCCTAACTCAGTAGCCTCTGGGAATAAATACAGACGTCTCCGTACCGATCCCTTAGACTCTACTAAGCTTGTCCATGAGTTGTGAGACCTATGTAACCTAGAGTCTGATACCAACTTGTCACGACCCGAATTTCCCACCCTCGGGGTCGTGATGGCGCCTACTCGTGGTAGCTAGGCAAGCCAAGAACCTTTACAAACATTAACCTATCTTGTTTTATACATGATTAAACAATTAATTTATCAATGAATAAGCAGTTAAAATGACAACGAAAAGCAAAATTTAGCGAAAGTCTGAACTAAACATAGAAACAACGTCTAGAAAGCCAATACATGTCTCTATCCAGCACCTGGTGTCACAACAATACACGGACTGTCTAGGATTACTACAAATAAGAGTTTGAAATAAAGTACATAGTCTGTCTCGAATACAAATGTCAACATAACATGAAAACTGAAAGAAGAGACGTCGGGCCCAGCAAGGCTACGTCGGAGTCTTGTGGACTGAAGGTCAGCTCCCTAACTACTGCAGCGCACCGTAAGCTGCTCCGACACCTGGATCTGTGCAAAAGAGCACAAAGTGTAGCATCAGCACAACCGATCCCATGTGTTGGTAAGTACCTAGCCTAACCCCGGCGAAGTAGTGACGAGGCTAGACCGGACTACCATATAAACCTGTGCAGTTATATATACATCTACAGCGGGAAAATAACAAGAATAAACATTTTTAAATGGGAAGGGAACATGCTTCGGGGATAACAGATAATACAGAAATTCAAGAGAATAATAAGGAACATTAATAAATTAACTCTAACACGGATAAGGGAAATAAAACCAGATTTCACTGTCAGTACACATCTCGTTGCAGGCGTGCAACCCGATCCCATTCCTTAATGTTTCCGTGGTAGGCGTACCACCCGCTCCCATTTCATCAAATCTCGTGGTAGGCGTACCACCCACTCCCATTTCATCAATATCTTGTGGTAGGCGTACCACCCGCTCCCATTTTATCAATATCTTGTGGTAGGCGTACCACCCGCTCCCATTTCAATCAATAAGTTGTGGTAGGCGTACCACCCGCTCCCATTTCAATTCAACACAAAGTCACAATAAAATTCCGGCAAGGAAAACAAAGCAATATAATAATAACTTCCCAGTAAGGGAACAACAATATCAAAATAACCATCCCGGCAAGGGAGAATCAGCTATAACCAAATCCTAGCTCAACTCTTACTCAGCTCGATTAATACCAGTACTCAAGCATAAATAAAGTCCACGAGAATAGACTAAATCTCTACTCAATATCCAGAATCATCAATTTAAAGCATCCGAAGTGTCATTTAAGAACTCAACAACTATCAATTTAAGACTCACGGTCATGCTCGACACCAACGTATAGATACTCGTCACCATGCCTATATGTCGTACTCAACAAGAAGCAATTAGCAAATAAGACTCAACTCCTAGTCCCTCAATCTAGGGTTAAACTAAACACTTACCTCAACGCCTTGAATACAACTCAAGCCTCAATTATAGCTTTACCCCGCGATTCCACCTCCAATTCACTCGTATCTAATCACAAATTACTTAATTACATTAATAAACACTAAATGAATCAACTCCAATGCATGAAAATGAGTTTTCCCAAGTTTTACCCAAAAAGTCGAAAATCGCCCCCGGGCCCACGTGGTCAAAACCCGAGGTTCGAACCAAAACCCGATTACCCTTTCCCCCACGAACTCAAATATGTAGTTTGTTTTGAAATCGGACCTCAAATTGAGGTCCAAATCCCCATTTTTTGAAAAACCTAGGTTTTACCTAAAACACCCAATTTCCCCCAGGAAAATCTTTGATTTTAGGTTGAAATCATGCTACAAGATGTAAATGATTGAAAGAAATGAGTAAAAACTAACTTACAATTGATTTGGAAGAAGGTTTGTTCTTGAAAAATCGCCCAAAGGAGTTGTGTTTTGTAAATGGTGTAAAAATGACTTAATAATCGACTAAGTATAGAAAATGCAGGTTGCAGATATGGGAATTGTGAACAGGGGTTCGCAATTGCGAACCCCGACCTCTGCAGATGTGGGAATTGCGAAACAGGGTTTGCATTTGCGAACCCTTCTGAAATCCCAAAGTTTCGCATTTGCGAAACAATAGTCGCATTTGCAACTTCGCAATTGCGAAGAAGAGATCGCATTTGCGATCACAGAGGATTTAGGCGGGCATCGCATTTGCGATTCATGGCTCACATTTCGAGACTGGCTTCACAAATGCGAAGCCTGCAGATCAGAACACACCAGCTATTTTTCAAAGACCAAAAATGCACTCGTGGCCTATCCAAAACTCACCCGAACCCTCGGGGCTCCAAACCAAATATACACACAACCTCAAAAACATCCTACGGACTTATTCGTGCGATCAAATCGCCAAAATAACATCTTAAACATCGAATTAAACCTCAAAATCCATGAATTCTTTCAAGCTTCATAAAACATCAAATTTTCCAATTTAAGTCTGAATCACGTCAAACGACGTCCGTTTTCAACAAAATTTTACAGGAAGGACTTAAAACATATATAAGACCTGTACCGGGCGCCGGAACCAAAATACGGGCCCGATACCATCGTTTTCTAATCAAATTTCATTTCCAATTTCCTTANGACGCTCGAACTGCCTCCGATAGGCCTCTCGCTGTGTAATTGGGAGAAACTTCTCCAGAAATAGCTGCGTGAACTGATCCCAGGTCAAGGCTGGAGATCCTACTGGTCTAGCTAAACAATAATCCCTCCACCAAGTCTTGGCGGATCCAGACAACCGAAATGTAGCGAAATCAACCCCATTGGTCTCAACAATACCCATGTTCTGAAGAACCTCGTGGAAGCTGTCCAAATAATCATGAGGATCCTCGGTAGATGCACCGCTGAAGGTAGTAGTGAAGAGCTTGGTGAACCTATCCAACCTCCATAAAGCATCAGCAGACATAGCTGCCCCATCACCGGCCTAGGCTACCACACCCGGCTGAGCTGCTCCAACTGGCTGAACTGCTGGGGTCTGAATCGGGGGAGCTCCCTGCTCCGGAGTACGAGTAGCGGGAGTCTGGGCCCCTCCTCCAGCCTGAGAGACGACTGGTGCTACAGAAGCAAACCTGCTCGGGTAACACTCTCCATGAGACCCACCAATCGGACCAGAGCGTCCTGAAGAACTGGGGTGGCAATAAACCCCTCTGGGACCTGAGCTGGGCCCACCAGAACTGCTGGGGCTGGGGCCGGAACCTCCTCGTCGAAGTCAACCTGAGGCTCCGCCACTGGTGCTGCTGCTCGGGGCTGAGCTCTGCCCCTGCCTCGGCCTCTGGCACAGCCTCGGGCTCGCCCTCTGCCCCTCGTGGGAGCTGCCTGGGGCTCAGACTGCTGATCGGTAGATGAGCAAGCGCGTGTTCTCGCCATCTGCGAAAGAACAGAGTAGAATTTCAATTAGCGTTGAGAAACCAAACCGCACGACAAGAAAGAACAAATGTGAAACTTTTCCTAACTCAGTAGCCTCTGGGGGATAAATACAGACGTCTCCGTACCGATCCCTCAGACTCTACTAAGCTTGTCCGTGAGTTGTGAGACCTATGTAACCTAGAGCTCTGATACCAACTTGTCACGACCCGGATTTCTCACCCTCGGGTTCGTGATGGCGCCTACTCGTGGTAGCTAGGCAAGCCAAGAACCTTTACAAACATTAACCTATCTTATTTTATACATGATTAAACAATTAAAATATCAATGAATAAGCAGTTAAAAAGACAATAAAAAGTAAAATTTAGCGAAAGTCTGAACTAAACATAGAAACAACGCCTAGAAAGCCAATACATGTCTCTACCCAGCACCTGGTGTCACAACAATACACGGACTGTCTAGGATTACTACAAATAAGAGTTTGAAATAAAGGATATAGTCTATCTCGAATACAAATGTCAACAGAACATGAAAACTGAAAGAAGAGACGCCGGGCCCAGCAAGGCTACCTCGGAGTCTCGTGGACTGAAGGTCGGCTCCCTAACTACTGCTGCACACCGTAAGCTGCTCCGACACCTGAATCTGTCCAAAAGAGCATAGAGTGTAGCATCAACACAACCGACCCCATGTGCTGGTAAGTGCCTAGCCTAAACCCGGCGAAGTAGTGACGAGGCTAGAGCGGACTGCCACATAAACCTGTGCAGTTATATATACATCTACAGCGGGAAAATAACAAGAATAAACATTTTTAAATGGGAAGGGAACATGCTTCGGGGATAACAGATAATACAGAAATTCAAGAAAATAAGAAGGAACATCAATAAATTAACTCTAACACGGATAAGGGAAATAAAAGCAGATTTCACTGTCAGTACACATCTTGTTGCAGGCGTGCAACCCGATCTCATTCCTCAATGTTTCCGTGGTAGGCGTACCACCCGCTCCCATTTCATTAAATCTCGTAGTAGGCGTACCAACCGCTCCCATTTCATCAATATCTTGTGGTAGGCGTACCACCCGCTCCCATTTCATCAATATCTTGTGGTAGGAATACCACCTGCTCCCATTTCAATCAATATCTTATGGTAGGCGTACCACCTGCTCCCATTTCATCAATATCTTGTGGTAGGCGTACCACCCATTACCATTTAAATCAGTAACTTGTGGTAGGCGTACCACCCGCTCCCATTTCAATTCAACACAAAGTCACAATAAAATTCCGGCAAGGAAAACAAAGTAATATAATAATAACTTCCCGGTAAGGGAACAACAATATCAAAATAACCATCCCGGCAAGGGAGAATCAGCTATAACCAAATCCTAGCTCAACTCTTACTCAGCTCGATTAATACCAGTACTCAAGCATAAATAAAGTCCACGAGAATAGACTAAATCTCTACTCAATATCCAGAATCATCAATTTAAAGCATCCGAAGTGTCATTTAAGAACACAACAACTATCAATTTAAGACTCACGGTCATTCTCGATACCAACGTATAGATACTCGTCACCATGCCTATACGTCGTACTCAACAAGAAGTAATTAGCAAATAAGACTCAACTCCTAATCCCTCAAGCTAGAGTTAAACCAAACACTTACCTCAATGCCTTGAATACAACTCAAGCCTCAATTATAGCTTTACCCCGCGATTGTGAGCACGTGATTATTGCCCTATGTGAATTACTCCCATAATTTCTTTTTATTATTTGCAATTTTGTGGATTTTCGTGACATTTTCTGTTAATTGTTTGCATTTGTTTGTGCATGTTTATTTTAATTAGTGGAAAATACAAAAAATGTGGTGCATGTGCGTTTAGGAGTTAATTTTGTATTTTAAGAATTAGTTAGTAATTAAGTTGTTTTATAAAAAGGAAAAATCACAAAGAAATAGTTTAATTTGCATTTTTAATTATAGATTCGATTTTGAGTAATGTTCCTTTAATTGGGTGGTTTACTAATTGTGACAATTTTTATTTAGGTTCTAGAATTTAATTTAGATTTTATATTAATTTTGAAAAAAGAAGAAAGGAATTATTTGTAAAAAAAAAAGAAAAAAAGAAAAGGGAATTGAAAAGTTAGAAAGATGGGCTGACTTGCCCAAGCCCAATGTGAATTCCTTCACCCCAGCCCGAATACGCCCAGACCCACACCCCAAACCAAACATGACCTGACCCATTCTCAAATATACACGCGAATACAATCATACGGAGACTCCCAGAGCCCTAGATCCCAAACGAACACTGTTCAATCGTCGTTCTCACTCGAACCAAGTCCCAATTCAGTCCAAATTCAGGCGAGTGAATCCCAAATCCTTAATCCACGGGTCCCTCCTTCTGACGCCAAGATTCCTCTCTCCTCTCACTCGCTCGACTTTGAGTCTCACGATTGGACGGTTCTGGGGACGATATGTTGGATGAGTGTGAGGCGTTGGATTGATTTCACTCAATCCGAGCCCCACATTCACCAAGGAGTCGTCTTCAAAATGAGCCTGACCCGATTTTGAAAAAGAAAAAAAAAGACTGAAAAATTTGGAGAGAAAAGTTGAAGGTTTCTTTAACTTCTGGTTTTCTGATTTTATTTTCTTCTTTGAAGAGTTCTTTCAAAGGTTAAGAGAAGCATACGCATTTTATTTTCTGAGTTCGTCTTGGAGTTCCAAAGAGATGAAAAACTGAATTGAAGTTCAAACTTGGGTTTACTGTTGTTGTTCTGCTGAGTTGTTGCTGAACCTCGCTAGTATTCGAAGGCAAAAGGCGTATTATTAAGGCTGTAATTATTAACAGAAGTTTGCAACTTCAGGTTTGATTTTCTTTTTCACCATGTAACTCTGTTTTTGCCTGTTCTTAAGCTATGGAATTTCTGAGTTTGTATTCCATTGTTGCTGTCATTTGAGCTTTATCAGTGAGTTCGAATTTAGTTTCTTATCGATTTGTGACTAGCTGAGATTTTTGGTAAAGTCTGTCGAGTTATGTCGAATTTCTCCGATGTTCTGTAGCTAAGAACTTGGTTCGAGTCTGTGGGTTGCCATTGTTTGGACTTAAAATTGAAGTTTGAGGTTCAGTTATGTGAAACTGAGCTAACCATGAATTTCTAAAAATGTAACTAAGTTCAGATTGTTTTTTTTTCTTCTGAGGAAACAAAAGGGAAGTTTTGTGATTATTCATGAAAGTTCAAGGTTTCAACTGTTGGAATATGATCCGTGCTCGTGTTAACAGTGTGCTGTTATTCTGATTCATTGGTCTATGTTCATGGACTGCTCTCATGATGAAGGAATGATCGTTTCATAGATGAGCTTTCCCTGTGCATCTTTGTCGCGTATAGAACTGCACTGCGACCTTTGATAAATTTGCTGCTTTTGTCTCTATTTCTTGGCATTCTGTTTTCTTCTTCCTTTGAGATTGTGAAAGTTTGGGGCTACATATCTTAAGCTTAGAAATCATAGTTAATTGGCAACATGTTCGTGTGTCTTGTTCTGTTTTGTTAGTTGGTCGACAACAACATTTAGCTAGTTTCATCCTTTAGAAATTATGCCCAGATTTAAACTACCTCATTTCTATGAACTTTGAGAAGAGCTTCCCCTTTCTGACTTTGTCTTGGATGTGCAAATTGTTAATGAGTTCATCCATGGTTGTGATAAATGTTCTGTGATTGCCCTTTGAGTTCTGTTCTATTTGGTCGTCGATAAAGACAGATGCTCGTTTAAACTTACTACTGTTAGTTGGAAATTCCATCGAATGAAAGCTCGATTTTAGTTTCCATGATTGCTAAAACTTCTTCTGAGCTTCAGTCAAGTTAGTCTCAGTTTTTAGTCAATTTGTTCGATGTTTTCTTGTTCAACCAGGTCAGTTTGAAGATGCTCTGTATTCCTGCTTGCATTTACATGAATAATTGATTGAAACCATTTCTAAAACCTGTTGGATGACTCCTGTTAAAGTTAATCACTGTGTTTATGAGTTAATAGTGTTAGCCTCCATTCAGGGGCTGTAGTACTTCTGCTTTCATCAAGCTTTCTGTAGTATTTCTGCTTTCTTCAAGTTAAATACCTCTTTGAATCCGGGTATTACACTTGAATGTGGATAGCTTGTCTGGAAGATAATGTGCATTATGGAGCTGGAAAAAAAAATCATGTTTCAAAAACCTGTCTGCTTTGTTTCTGCTACAAGAAATCTGCTCTTTCGAGCTATTGAAGAAGCTAATTAGAGCAGCAATTTGAATCGATAGCAGGCAGTGTTTGGACTGTTGGCCTCTGGTGGAAGTCTGCCTTGTTTTGCAATTGTCTAGGCAGCCTGTTTGCATGATTTTAAGTGCAACATTTTGCACTGGTTGACCTGCAGCAGCCCTGATTACTGGTAGTTCATGTTTTTATATGTGTTCTGCTTGGGTTTTGATAGGATTGTTGGTTAGTTGCTGCCCGCCTCTTCTCCTTCTATCTTCGTTTCTCCTCTTTCATTTCTGATAAATTTTTAGCAACACTTTGGTTGGAATTGGAACTTTCTTTCCTTTTGGTTATTAAGATAACAGTAACATTGGTTGAGGATAGGGTTCAAAGGGATTAGGATTGTTTTCTTTCAGCTATACAAAAATGAATAATAACAAAGAGTGATAGTAAGCAATGAAGCATATACTGCTTGGATTTGGATTTGGTCTGCATAATTGAAGCTTGAATTAGTTTTTTGCTATTTTACCATCGTGTCATGAGTTACTGTTTTTGTGTTTTCTTTAGTCCTCATTTGAATGCTCCTATTATTTTCTTTGGAATTCGGAGTCATACGTAAAAGAGGTTTTGAATGGATTTAGTTTAAGTTTGTGAAATAATTTGTGTTTGCAGTCCTAGCATGTTAGTATAATTATTCAATTTATTTGGTCGGAATGCTTGATGTCTTTAAATGTTATTGCTACACGTCAATTTCTGAACTTCTTTTAACTCATGCAGTTACTAAGTTCAGTGATTGGTTTAAGCTTTAGTAAAAAAAAAACTTTAGGAAGTAATTGACCTAGACTCTTTAGGAGAATAATTTGAGGCGTGCCATGCCAAACAAAATGACAATTGCATGGCCCTCATTTAATTAATTTTGTGAAAGCCTTAAACTTCGAGGCGTGCCATTTAGCAAATTTCCATGGCCCTCGCAAATTTAACAACGCGTAGTTGCTTTTAGGCGCGTTATTTAATAATATTATCTTCCTAAACTCGGGTGTGCATTTCATGTGACCCAAATCAAAATCTTAAAACGTTGAATAAAATGTGTTTAGGATTGCGGGTGCATTTCATGTGGCGCGATCCGAAGACATGTTTTAAACGGCGTTCAATCTTCTTTAAAAATGAATAAAAGCGGTTGAAGGTTAAAATTTGCACATAGGTTCAAGATGCTCTAAACTCAGATAACTAAGCCAATTATAACAGTTGAGCGACCGTGCTAGAACCACGGAACTCGGGAATGCCTAACACCTTCTCCCTGGTTAACAGAATTCCTTACCCGGATTTCTGGTTCGCGGACTGTTAAACAGAGTCATTCTTTTCCTCGATTCGGGATTTCAAACCGGTAACTTGGGACACCATAAATCTCCCAAGTGGTGACTCTGAATCTTTTAATAAAAATTCCCGTTTCGATTGTCCTTTAATTGGAAAAACTCCCTTTTATTGTACCCTCTTCCGGGGGTGTAGTAGTGAAAAAGGAGGTGTGACAGCTCTGGCGACTCTGCTGGGGAGAAGGACCCAGAACTTTTTGTTCAGGGTTCAGAATTCGAGCTCAGTTAAATTGTTATATTTGGCTTTATCTGATTTTCCCACATGTTTCATGCCTTACGTGCTAATTGTTTTACCGCTTTGATATTTGTTGAATTGTATATAAACTGTTACGAATCACATCCTCTCTCTGAGTCTTCTACATCATGGAGAAGGGTGCACTTCGTGTAGCTTCTCTTCTGTTTAGAGTCTTTTCCCATTTAGAACGATGTTTGGATAAGTTGCTAAGCCGGCGGAGCTTCTGTATCCCCGGTACGCTGCCTCCCCCTCGACTCGAGTTGTCCGCTTGGGTAAGCCAGGTCTAGTCCAATAAACCTAGGGTTTAAACCTAGAAGAACAAAACCTCATGCCGGATCCCTAGTAGGAACGTTTGTTTGCATCATGTGCATTTGACTTAGGGGACTCAACACAGGGGTTGGGTCCGTCTAGGACAGGTGACCTGAAATGAAAAAGACCATCCTGATGCATCTTACGTGCTACTTGCGCATTTGTTTGCTCGGCTTCGCATGTTGACCGGCTTGTATATAATGAAAGAAAATTGAGAAAAAATAAGAGTGTTAGGACTAAGTGAGGGTAACCACTTATTTTGAAAACCCAATGCCCAAATAGTATCGAAATGCTGTCGGATTTTGAAAAATGAAAAAAGGAAAGTATTTTGAAAAAAAGAGATTGTTGTTTTGACAAATTTGACCGAACTACGCTGGTTTGATTCTCATCGGGCTTTGAGATACGTAGGCAACCCTCATCGGGTCCAACCTCCCTTTTGCAAAAATAGCCAAAAATACCAAAACTTTAATTTTTGTCAAAATAAGTCGGGTGACGCCGTTCTTGTTTAAAATAAGCCGAATGTCCCAAAAGGGCGCCGGAAGGCTGTTTTTGCAGGAACAGCCACCTTGAGTCATTTTTAAATGGTTTGCGGGCACAACCTTAAAATCTCCCTCCCGGAAGTGCTGAAAGGCCGTATCTGCAGAACCGAGTCTTTGTTTTCTTAAATAAAATTTTTGAAAAATAGACACTTTTACTTTAAGTCAAAATGAGTCATTAAATAGCCATTTTTCTTTAAATAGCCACATTTTTCCTTTTAGGATGAAATAAGTCATTAAATTCCTTTAAATAAATGTGCAGGATGAGTACAGTTGACATTGAAACCTTCTCAGTCCTGAGTGAGATCCCTTTGAAGCTTCACATGTGGTGGAATGACTTAGGAAAAGGTAGCAGGGAAACAGTGGTAAAGATTCTAGGTGGTCTCGTTGGATTGTTGAACATTAAGCCAAGGACGGACATCGTTGAAGCACTAATACCTTTCTGGGACCTAACCCGTAACGTATTCCGGTTCTCGAACTTCGAGCTTACACCTACCTTAGAGGAGATGGCAGGATATGCGGGTCTTAACGGAAACCTCAGGGGTCGATACCCATTGGCACCAAGACCAGTCACCCTCCACAGATTCTTGGACCTGTTGAGCATTAGTCGGGACATTCAAGATAAGCATCTAGCAGAAGGGTGTTGCACACTTCATTTCCTATACCACCGATATGGCAACCCGCGAGGCTTCGAGGAGCCTAACACCGGTTTGACACACGCCGGGAACAAAGATAAATGGGAGGCCCGTCGGGGGTTGGCTTTCATGGTAGCTTTTCTGGGGGTCGTAATCTGTCCTCGAAAAGACGGCCACATAGACATTGGCCTTGTAGGAATGTTGGATGTTGCTATAAAGAAGTCTAACAGCACGGTAGTTCCCCTGATTGTGGCAGAAATGTATCGAGCTTTGACCTTATGCCGAGAGGGTGTAAAATTCTTCCAGGGTTGTAATCTGTTGTTACAGTTATGGATACAGGAGCACCTTTGTCATCGCACGGGGTATATGAACTATGGTTTAACCGGGCTGAGTTGTATCGAGGAGTTTGGAACCCGGGTAACAGGTATTGAGTTCCCCGAGGGCACCGAGGCTTGGTTGTCATGCTTGAGATCTTTGACTGCGGATAAAGTTGAATGGGCTTTCGGGTGGCTTCCCGCTACTGAGGCTGTGTACACATCGGCAGAAGTACCTTATATTCTTTTGATGAGCATTCGAAGCATCCAACCCTACGCTCCTTACCGAGTTCTGAGGCAACTAGGAAGATTCCAAACTGTTCACAATGATGAAGACCTGAGCGGACAAATCATTGAGTTAGGTCCAAAAGCTGCATTTCCGGAAGGAAAAATCCAACAAATATGGAATGAGTACAGGTACCTTGAGCCTAAGACTATGGTACAGGATCGGGCTAAAGGCGAAGTAGATCCTAAATACTTGATCTGGTTTGGTAAAAGGTTTCAGATTCCCGAGAGACCCGCCAAAAGGCCACATGTACAACAATTCACTGATAGAGCCCAGGTCCAATGGAATTAGCTAGCCAAGGAAAAGGAATACCGGGCCAGGATAGGGGCGCTGGAGCAGCAAATCCGAGATCTTCAGTTTGAGAAAAGCGTGCAAGTTGCGGCTGACGAAGGTGACAAAAAGAAATTGACCCAAGAGAATGAAGCTCTCAAGGCTCAAATCCGACAAATGAAGATAGATGCCAAGAATCAAGAAAGAAGTAGGCCGATGAGAGATTGATAAATGGGCTGAAAAAGCAAGTCTTAGAGTGCCAAGATGAGTTGGAGAAATCTAAGGGGAATATGGCGAAACTCCGGGCACAATGGGCAAAGAAGACAGAGGAAAGAGCCCAATTTGTGAAACAAATGAAAAGAAATTATGAGGGAACCATTGCTAATCTAAAAAGAAAGATGAACACCCTTGAGGATAAGGCAACCCGGCAGGACAAAGAATTTCAGGCTGAAAGGGAACAGTGCTATAGGCTAATGGCCGAGATGGAAAAACAGATAAAGCTGTTGCAAGACCATCATTTCCACAACTCCCAGGTGTTAGAGGCTCGCAACCAGCAGATAAGCCGACTCCTCCAGGAAAAAGGCCAGATCAGGGAAAAAATTAGAGGCATTGCAGATTATATTGTCATGAAATGTCAGGCCGGCGAAAGAATGGGTCGTACCACTTTCTTTGCTACAGTGATGATATTTGTTCGTCAGGTTATGAATGATTTGGAGCAGTTACAAAGGGGTCTTGCACGCAGGCCCGCGACGATGCCGAATGATGCCCCGCGGGCCCCAGGATTTGAAGCTTTGATGTATTCCTAGTTATCGAGTCTGTACTTGGCTATTTTGAGTCTGTTTTGCAATTTTTCTTTTAAGAAAAACAAATAGTCTAGTATCTTTGTAATCGGAGTTGTATTAATGAAAAAGTGAAAATCTAAAAAATTATTTCCTTATTTTTGCGTTTATCTGCAAGAACTACGCTTGGTCTGATTCATGCGGAGGCAATCTCCATAGGATTCGACCGTAACCAAAAACAAAAAGGCAAATAAGAGAAAATAAAAAGAGAGCAAGAGAAAAGGAAAGAAAAGAGCGGAAAAACAATTTTGAGGAAAGGAGAGAATAGGAACAAGAAAAACCAAGGCAAGAGGAAAAGAAGGAAAAAGAAAAAAAAGGAAAGATAAGAGAGAAAAGCAAAAGAAAAGAGGGAAAGGCAAGAAACAAACAATGGAAAAACAAGAGGGAAGAATGAGAGAAAAGGCATGGCAAATACAGAAAGAGGACAGCCAGGATGACGCATGCAACCAGGCAAAGGCATAATAGAAATGGTTAACTGCTTAGGTGCATTCATTCTGCAAATGTGCGGCTACCTATCTATTAATGCTCTAACCGCTAACAAAGTTGTTGTTGACGATGAGTTCAGGCAGGTGGTTAGTTGACTGGCATTCTGGCAACTCACTTCTACAACACCCGGTCAAAAAAACAAGTTGATCATGGCCAACCAGGAACTTGACGCGAGTGTTATCGATCCTTCGAGAGAGGTGGAAGAGTTGGATGTTAATGTGATGAAAGAAGAGATGTATAAACTGAAACAACAGATGGCCGAGATGTATCAAGCATGGGCAAAAAAAAGGCGCCCGATATCAACCAGAATCCATTGCCGGCCCATCATGAGACAAATATGATC
>NW_017678539.1:0-12576 GCF_001879085.1 Nicotiana attenuata
CTCTTGGTATCCTCAATACATATACACACTAGGGATCTCTTGGTATCCCGAGGATCTCTTGGTATCCTCAATATATGCTAGGGATCTCTTAGTATCCCGAGGATCTCTTATTATCCTCAATATGCGTACCGGGGATCTCTTGGTATCCCGCACCTCAGCCCAAATCATAAATACGTACAGGGGATCTCCCGGGATGCTGTCCCGTAGTCCCAAATTAAAACACACAGAAGCAACACAAGGATACTCAATTAAATGCTAAATACGTATCAAGTAAATAGTTAATCCTAGTCTAACATGCTTCACGTAATGCAATTAAAGCAGTTTAAGCAAAAAGGCAATGAAGTCAACTAAACATGCTTTTCTAAACTAACAACAGGCTAAAGTCGCAAATAGAATAAACAGGAAGGAAAGGAACTCAGCTTAAATACTAAAAAATAAAATCGGGTTTTTCAACAATTAGCTCAAGTACGCGCTCGTCACCTCACGTATTCAATTATCAAACATCATATCCTAAGGGGAAGGTCCCCCACACAAGGTTAGACAAGCCACTTACCTTGAACTGGCTCAAATCAACTAGAAACCACGCTCTTGCCACGAGTATCCGACTCCAAATGGCCCAAATCTATTCAATTCAATTGCATGTTGTAAATAACTCCTCAAGTAACTGATCCTATAATTAAATTCTAAGCTAATACGCAAAATTATGAAAAATGACCAAAATGCCCCTCGGGCCCACGCCTCGGAATCGAGTAAAATTTTCATTTCCAGAATCCTCACATCCTCACGAGTCTAAACATATAAAAATTATCCAATTCTGATATCATTTGGTCCCTCAAATCATCATTTTATATTTTTGAAATATTACACAATTTTTCTTCCCAAATTACATCCCAAATCACGAATAAAATGATGAATTCAATGATAGATTCATGTACTCTAGCCAAATCTGAGTTAGAATCACTTACCAAGATGAATTAATTGAAAAACCTTCGAAAAATCGCCAAAATTCGAGCTCTCTAGGTCAAAATATCAAATAAAACCCAAAACCTCGTATTTATAGACCACCCCCCAGATTTCTACCTCTGCGGACCGCACAAAAACGACCGCGGTCCGCACAAAAACGACGGCGGCCGCACAGGTCTTGAGTGTAGTGACAGGCTTTAGTATTTTGGCCATAACTTTCACTACAGATGTCCAAATTATGATTTCTTTAGCTGTCTGGAAACTAGACATGAAGGGCTATAACTTTTGTTTTTTAATCATCTCAAAATTTCTCGTAGATAAAAAGATATGAGCTCCCGAATTAGGACCAGTGAAACAGCCCCCCACCGCGGACCGCACTACATTTTGTGCGGCCGCACAGCCCCCACCGCGGACGCATTGGATTTTGTGCGGACCGCATTGGTGGGTTTTAAGGCCTGCAACTCTTCTGGACCTACAATGGCTTTGATTTTTGGCCTAAAAATATCCCGAAACCTACCTGGAACTCACCCGAGTCCCCGGGACTTCAAACCAATTGCACCAACATAACCTAAAACATCGTTCAAACTTGTTCCAACCTTCGGAACGCTATAAACAACACCAATACACCTAGTTTTCATTGAATTCAACCTTAAGAACTTCAAAAACTCAAAAAAACACATTTTCGATCAAAAAGTCTATCAAACCTCGTCCGAATGACCTGAAATTTTACACACACATCCGAAGTGACATGACGGAACTACTGCAACTTCCGGAATTTCATTCTGACGCTCGGATCAAAATTTCACTATCGGATCGGAAACTTCAAAAATTCAAACTTCGACATTTCAAGCCTAAATTAGCTACGGACCTCCAAAACACATTCCGAACACGCTCCTAACCCCGAAATCACCTAACGAAACTAACGGAACCATCGGATTTCCATTCCGAGGTCGTCTTCACACTGTTCCGACTATGGTCACTTTCCAACACTTAAGCTCTCATTTAGGGACTAAGTGTCCCAAAACTCTCCGAAACTCAAAACCAAACATCCCGGCAAATCAAAATAGCAGAAATAAACTTGGGGGAAGCAGTTAATAGGGGATCGGGGCGTAAATTCCAAAAACGACCGGCCGGGTCGTTACATCCTCCCACACTTAAACATTCGTTCGTCCTCGAACGTGCTAAGAACCGTGTTGGAGTTGTTCGAAATCACTGTTTAACACTCGAGCACCTACCCGTGCTACCACAACTCCGCTGGGTACCCTAGCTCGATCAATCTGAAGATATCCTTTTCCACATAAGCAAATAAGCCTTAGAGCCCAATTCCTACATCCAGAATTCTCTGCCAGGCCTATCCTAACATACGCTCACCGTATTAATAACTACCCGCAGCGCCAAAACATGACTGCATACCATAGCTGAATTCACACCTTGCACCACTTTACTCACAGGACCACAATAACATTCTCTGATCAAATTAGTCGAAATCCCACGAATTTGATGCTCCCATTGCACCTCATGACCTACATAGGTCTTGCTCTAACTCTTACCATACCGCCAAGATGGAAGAGGTGTGTAGAAATTCATACCCAATTGCCGAATCAACAAATCATTGGATCTATACTACTGATAAGAACCATCACCTCATTCTGAACCAAATAATGGTCTTAGCTCCTTAGTATACTTCACATAATCAGATCGTACTGATCCTAAATCCAATGATCTCGTCTCACCCAGTAAGAATCGCTCAGGCAATAAGCCACCCCGGACATGATCAAAAAGTCTCATATGGTGCCACAATGTGCCAATAGGCTATGAACTCGAACGCGACAAAAGGAAAACGAACTCTAGAAGGAACTACTCGACTCATGCACTAATATGAACTTTCCTTTGAAAATAGGAAGCAAGGCATACAAAAATAGCATATAGAAAACTGTACTCAATATCACACTGTTGCGATGTGCAACCCGATCCAAATAACATACCCATGGCGGCGTGCCACCCGAGCCACACATAGAATTCACATAAGGAGATATACATCGAGCTAAACTGCTCATTATAACAAAATTCCGAATATCGGTCACAAGCACTCTAAGTGTATAATACCGTCCCTGGGGAGACATATAGTGCCCTAGGCTACAAAACTCAAACACAACTGAGGTGCGATATACGATCTGAATCTCGAGAGCCATCCTGCTCATATAACATCATCTCTACGCGGAACCTCAACACATAAGAAATTCATCAAGTCGTCTCACAACTCATACGGCGCAATATATCATTACATGAAAGAGCTGACGACGAAATAGTACCCCGACTACTTGTCCAAAGGAGCGCATTGCTGAAATGATCGCATCTAGCCTGATATAGAGCCCATATTCACATTTAGATCCATCCACAGACTTCAAGCTAATTCTGATCACACTGAACTAGGCTAATAACCTTTCGAAGGTCCATAATAACCCCCTTTTTCTCATAACGCACGAGAACTATCATCATAACCGGGGCAATCCTTCACGGTCCACAACCCAATAATTCGAGTGCCCTCCAAGCATAGATTCTCAAATTAATGATATCACCACCGTCTTCATACTTGGTTTAAATCTTCAATCAATCAAGTGACTACATGCCACACTTATACAATCTTCCTGTGGGGCACGCTCCCACGACCTTCCGTAATAGACAACAAATATGCGTATCCATACCACCAGCCGCACTAACGCTGAGAAGCGTTCATGAATCCATAACCAGGATGCAAGGCCTTTTTCACAAAACACCGATCTCAGGTGACGCTGAAGACGATACCCACTTACTTTAAATGCCAAAACTCCTTTACTGCTCATCCGAGCTCGCGACATCCTTGTCAACACTGAACTGCAACTTTGATCCTCACTTCAAATTCCATACCACACACTGCACCCACATGCCAATATACAATAGAACACGATTTTCATCATAGCTCTGTAACCACTGATAGATTAACACTTCATCATATAAAACTTTTCACTTAACTCACTTCAGGAGAACCATAGCAACACGCAGGTGAATTCTCATAACCGTAGAATATGCAAACCTCTAAGTAGTGGTCTAAGCCACCATGACCCTTCCGGGATCCGCCTACACATGACAGGCCATAACAGTGGAATACTTTTGAATAACATCAATTACGGCGGTCGACAAGCCTCACACGCGCCGTTACGAGTCACTTGCATAACTTGATCACGTTGAAGGAGATGATCACTACCACCAATATGCCAATCCAACTATGGCTAACCAATCTATCTTCTTCCAAATTAATTCTTGATTGCCTTAGAATAATAATGACTCCACGAATCTTCTAGCATATGAATACCCTCTCGACGAAGCACTCGGCAGAATCACTTCCCTTGAAACCCGCCTCTATACAAGGCATAAATCCTGAATCTGAGCTCACTCTCTAGCTGTACAAGTCCATTCACCCCTCGTGGACATCAATTAAATGTGCAGCAACATCCTTCCAATTCAAAGTTACGTTGTATCCTCCTTCACTTCAAGTAGCTCCTTGCCGTTATATCAGATCGCATGTCGCATGATAGCCCATACTTCAAATTAGATCAGTAGACCCCAATCATCAATCACTAAAATTCCCAAGTCATTCCAAACTCTCCTTAAGGTGCGTAGTCATCCTAGCACAAAGCCCATATGCAAATCCACCACTCTCCCACTTTGGTGGAACCCACCCCTCTAATCGACCACTCGACCTTTGCTTCTTACACTTGGCCTTCTAGAAATTTTAACCACCGCCTGACACTTCCCACATGTCTTTCCTTATCCTTTGCTGCTCAGTTGTTGCCTTAATAAAATCTATCTTCGTAGCACTTGAACCCACAATTCGCTACTAACTTTAAACCTTTCCGGAGATCATCTTTCTCGAGTCGTCCACATTAGAAACACCGATTCAATCTTGAATCACCGCACCCCGCGATATCCAACAGTCTTTTCTCGAATATTACTTCACAATATCCTACCCTAAGGGCGAATTGAGAAGACCATAACACTGGCGAACTTATCACATACAATCGAGGACGACGACACTACATCGCAGATAAAAATTCCACCACGCTCGAATTTACCCAGTCTCGTTACTCTATCACCCCAAATCTGGACATTCATAGGCCAATTGCTTTTCCTCCGCCGAAAGTGAAATATCCTATCTCTGAATCGTGCACTAAGTAGATTTCCTTTCAACTCATTCACCACCCCATCACATAGGCAAGTCTCCTACCATCAAGTCAATATTGTGCGATAACCAATCGCGAGCATCATAGAAACCTGTGCATAGACTCCCAGCTCTTAGAAGCACAACTATCGAGCCGAAATGATAGAAAAATCCTTCCGCAAGGCGATGACAATAGCTCACCCAACTATACCGGGATAAACATTCCGCACCACATCTATAGTACCATTACAATTCTTCAATTCTCGATTTATAAAAACGGTTCGCGTCGCGTAAGATTGAGCAGGAAGAAAACAAGGGAATAAGCCTCAAGGAATCAAGTCGCATGATGAGGAAATCAAGATGTGGAATTTTCCTAACAGTTACATAGCCTCTCGTAGATAAGTACAGACGTCTCCGTACCGATCAGCGAGACTCTAATAAACCAGCTTGTGATCCATGACTCCTATGAACCTAGAGCTCTGATACCAACTTGTCACGACCCCGGTTCGCCCTCCGTGAACCATCGTGACGGCACCTAGTCTCTACGACTAGGTAAGCCTAAATTGCGGAAGATAACCAAACTCGCAGAAAATAAAATGATTTAAGAACAGAAATAAAGCAATAATAGTGTTAAATATGCCACTCGGCGTACACCATATATATATAAGCCTCAAAACCAATATCCCATCCAAGACCCGGAAACCCACGAATCACAAGCTAAGACAGAGAAAATACTACATAGCTCTAACTCCGGAATTTTTGTCTAATAAGAATAGAAGGTACAGAAGGGCTAAAATACTAAAAGCAGGAATAGAAAGGGACTTCTCGGTCTGCGGACGCGGCAGATGTACCTCGAAGTCTCTAAGCAGTCGCCTCCCTCAAGGATGATAAGCCTGAGAAGAAGTACCCGGATATGCACATGAAAAACATGCGCAGAAGAGGCATGAGTACACCACAGCGGTACTCAGTAAGTGCCAAGCCTAACCTCGATCGGGTAGTGACGAGGAAGGTCAGGGCCCTACTGAGGTAAATAATAATAATAGTGACAGGTTAAGATAAACAATATAATTGAGAATCTACAGTAAGAGTCTATACATGATAATAAGAGTACAATAACGGAAACAGAATATAAAGACAAATCACCAGGTAACACCACTCACAACAGGGATAATAATCAGGGATCTCTTGGTATCCCGAGGATCTCTTGGTATCCTCAATATATATACACTAGGGATCTCTTGGTATCCTCAATATATACACACTAGGGATCCCTTGGTATCCCGAGGATCTCATGGTATCCTCAATATATGCCAGGGATCTCTTAGTATCCCGAGGATCTCTTGGTATCCTCAATGTATGATAGGGATCTCTTGGTATCCCGAGGATCTCTTGGTATCCTCAATATATGCCAGGGATCTCTTGGTATCCCGCACCTAAGTCCAGATCATAAATACGTACAGGGGATCTCCCGGGATGCCGTCCCATAGTCCCAAATTAAAACACGCAGAAGCAACACAAGGATACTCAATTAAATGCTAAATACGTATCAAGTAAACAGTTAATTCTAGTCTAACATGCTTCACGTAAAGCAATTAAAGCAGTTTAAGCAAAAGGAAATTAAGTCAACTAAACATGCTTTTCTAAACTAACAACAGGCTAAAGTCGCAAGTAGAATAAACAGGAAGGAAAGGAACTCAACTTAAATACAAAGAAATAAAACCGGGTTTTTCAACAATTAGCTCAAGTACGCGCTCGTCACCTCATGTACAAGGCAGTTCAATTATCAAACATCATATCCTAAGGGGAAGGTCCACCACACAAGGTTAGACAAGCCACTTACCTCGAACCGGCTCAAAATCAACTAGAAACCACGTTCTTGCCACGAGTATCCGACTCCAAATGGCCCAAATCTATTCAATTCCATTTCATAATGTAAATAATACTTCAAGAAGCTGATTCGACA
The DNA here is from genome assembly GCF_001879085.1 of Nicotiana attenuata. NCBI lineage: Eukaryota > Viridiplantae > Streptophyta > Magnoliopsida > Solanales > Solanaceae > Nicotiana > Nicotiana attenuata. The sequence goes on from NW_017678539.1 coordinate 7,125, forward strand.
ATTAAATTCTAAGCTAATACGCAAAATTATGTAAAATGACCAAAACGCCCCTCGGGCGCATGTCTCGGAATCGGGTGAAATTTGTATTTTCAGAATCCTCACACCCACACGAGTCTATTCATACAAAAATCCCTCAAATCGGATGACAAAAACCCAATCAAAACTAAATCTCTAGGTCTAAGAACTTTTCCCCCAATTTCTACCAAAATTCCGAAATTAAAGGATGAATTTAAGTGAAGATTCATGGAAATTAGTCTAAACCGAGTAAGAATCACTTACCCAAGTCGCCCAGGTGAAAATCCCCTCAAAATCGTGATCTCCCGAGCTCCTAAGTCCAAAATATGAGTTATGGTCTAAACCCTCAATTTTGGGTTTTAAATTCTCTGCCCAGATGTTCTTCATTGCGATCGCAAGAAATCATCTGCGATCGCGAAGAGTAAAAGTGAAAGGCTCCAGAAATGGCCTACGCGATCGCGACATGAAGAATGCGATCGCAGAAGAGGAAAAGTGAAGGGTCCTCGAACTGGCCTATGCGAACGCAATAGTAGGCTTGCGATCGCAGAAGAGGACAAGTCCAGTTTATGCGTTCGGGGTCGAAGCCACGCGAACGCGAAGAGTAAAAGGACAATGAACCACCTGCTCCCATTTCTACTATGCGAATGCGGAAGTGTAACTGCGAATGCGAAGGAGGAAGAGGCTGACTTCCGCGATTGCGAGTAATGTAATGCGATCGCGAAGAACAACTTAGGCCCCCTCAGAGAATGCACTACGTGATCGCGGAGGTAAGGATGCGATCGCAGAGAAGGAAACCAGATACCAGCAGTTCAGCAATTCAACAAGTTCCAAAAATGATCCGTTGAGCATCCGAAACACACCCGAGGCCCTCGGGACCTCAACCAAACCTACGAACATATCCCATAACATCATTCAAACTTGTTCCAACCCTCGGAACGCTCAAAACAACATCAAAACATCCATTTTTCATCGGATTCAACCTTAAGGATTTCAAAAACTCTAAAAACACACTTTCGATCAAAAAGTCTATCAAACCTCGTCCGAATGACCTGAAATTTTGCACACACGTCACATTAAACACTACGAAGCTACTCCAGCTTCCGGAATTCCATTCCGACCCACGGATCAAAATCTCACTATCGGACCGGAAACTTAAAAAATTCAACCTTCGGCATTTCAAGCCTAAATTAGCTACGGACCTCCAAAATACATTCCGATCACGCTCCTAACCCCGAAATTACCTAACGGAGCTAACGGAACCATCGAATTTCCATTCCGAGGCCGTCTTCATACTGTTTCGACTATGGTCAACTTTCCAACACTTAAGCTCTCATTTAGGGACTAAGTGTCCCAAAACTCTCCGAAACTTAAAATCGAACATCCCGGCAAATCAAAATAGCAGAAATAAACTTGGGGGAAGCAGTTAATAGGGGATCGGGGCGTAAATTCCAAAAATGACCGGCCAGGTCGTTACATCCTCCCACACTTAAACATTTGTTCGTCCTCGAACGAGCACAAAGACATACCTAAAGTAGCTGCTCATGGCCCCAAACTGCTGAGCGGCGCGCTAGAGCTCAAAACGACCAGTCGGGTCGTTACACCGTCAAAGTTAGGGAAGCTCCCATCAGAAGCTGCAACGAGGCAACCACGTGAAGGTATGGGATACAAGCAACCGTCACCAGTGCGCATCTCAATAAGAAGGGCGAGTAGCAATTATATCTGTGTAGAAGACGAATCTGCCGCTTCTAGCAGGCCTTCTATCTTCGATCGGCTTGGAAAATCAACTGTGAGAACTTCCGTATTTGAGAGATTGGGTCCATTAAAGAATGGGAATAAGTTCCAGAGAAATTAACGAAATACAAGAACACCCGCTTCACCCAAAATTCACAAGAAACTCTAAAGATTTCCAAAGTTTGGTTCCTTCTAGAATGAAGCGATAAACAAAAGTCACGGTTTCATGTGATGAAGTACTGAAGGTGAAGCCATACACTGTGGTCTATACTAAAGAACGTGATGAAGATGAAGAAAGTGTGGGTTCTTCGTATCATGTTACTGCACAAGGCGAGCACGGTCTTTTATCTCTAATGGAGGATGACAAGAAATTGGACGATGTTTCACCATGTTATCACATATCCTTCAATGATGGGGACCCTCAAGAAGATGAAGACGCAAATGATGCTCCTCCAGAACTCGAAGAAGGGATGAAGGGAATGATTGATGCCTAAAAAGAAGTTAACCTTGGCACTGATGAAGAACCAAGACCCACCTACCTAAGTGCTTTACTAGAAGTTGATGAAGAAAGCACTTATATTGAGTTACTCAAGGAGTTCAGGGACGTCTTCGCTTGGAGTTACAAAGAGATGCCTGGCTTGGACCCAAAAGTAGCAGTCCATCACCTTGTAGTCAAAAATGGTGCTCGCCCTGTTAAACAAGCTCAAAGGCGTTTTAGGCCAGACTTGGTTCCCTTGATTGAAACCGAAGTTAACAAACTCATCGAAGCTGGCTTTACTCGCGAAGTTAAATACCCAACATGGGTTTCAAGTATTGTCCTTGTAAGGAAGAAGAATGGCCAGATTCGAGTGTGCGTTGACTTTAGAGATCTCAACAATGCATGTCCGAAAGATGAATTTCCGCTTCCTATTCCAGAGCTGATGATCGATGCTACTACTGGTTACGAGGCAATGTCTTTCATGGACGGTTCGTCGGGCTATAACCAAATACGCATGGCACCAAAAGATGAAGAGCTTACTGCATTCCGTACCCCAAAGGGTATTTATTGCTACAAGGTAATGCCTTTTGGCTTGAAGAACACTAGTGCTACTTACCAAAGGGCTATGCAGAATATTTTCGACGATCTTCTCCACAAGAATGTCGAATGCTATGTTGACGACTTGGTGGTGAAATCAAGAGAGAAGGGCGACCACGTGAAAGACTTGAGGATGGTATTTGAATTGCTCCGGAGGTACCAACTTAGGATGAATCCATTGAAATGTGCCTTTGGAGTTACTTCTGGAAAGTTCCTTGGTTTCATTGTTCGACATCGAGGGATCGAAATTGATCAAGCCAAAGTGGATGCCATTTTGAAAATGCCTGAGCCTCGAGATATGCATGAGGAAAGCTAGCATACCTTAGAAGATTCATATCAAACCTGGCTGGGAGGTGCCAACCATTTAGTCTCCTCATGAAGAAAGGCGTTCCTTTCAAGTGGGACCAAGCTTGTAGCAATGCCTTCGAAAGTATCAAAACCTACTTGATTAAGCCTCCAGTTTTAGCAGCTCCTATACCTGGAAAGCCGCTGATACTATACATTTCAGCACAACAGAGGTCTGTTGGAGCGCTGTTAGCCCAAGAAAATAGTGAAGGGAAAGAAAACTCCCTTTACTACTTGAGCAGGATGATGACACCTAACGAGTTGAATTATTCGCCAATTGAAAAGTTGTGTTTGGCGCTAGTCTTCTCAATTCAAAAGTTGAAGCACTACTTTCAAGCTCATGTTGTCCGTCTTGTTTCTAAAGCAAATCCCATCAAGTTCGTGATGTCAAAACCTGTTCTTAGCGATCGACTAGCGAGATGGTACCTCCAATTTCAACAATTCGAGATTTTGTAAATCCCTCAAAAGGATGTAAAAGGACAAGCATTGGCAGACTTCTTAGCAGATCATCCGATACCTGATGACTAGGAGCTAACTGACGAACTACCTGATGAGGACGCAATGGTCGTTGAAGTTCAACCTCCATGGAAGACTTTGATGGTGCTGCACATCATGGAGGAGCCGAGGCTGGCATAGTATTTCTCACTCCCCAAGGTGAAGTCTTGCCCTACTCCTTAACCTGACACAACTCTGTTCCAACAACGTTGATGAGCATCAAGCATTAATACTTGGGCTTGAAATGGCCGTTAATATGAAGCAACTGCAATTGCAAGTCTTTGGTGACTCCCAGTCAGTGGTCAATCAACTCTTAGGTAGTTACAAGGTCAAGAAGCCCGAACTACGCCCATATCATGATTACGCTAAAAAATTAATGGGGTGGCTCGGTGATGTGACTATACAGCATGTGCCAAGGAAGAAAACAGGAAGGCGGATGCTTTAGCTGCCCTAGCTTCATCGTTAATCCTGCCTGACCAAGCGCAAGTTATTGTCTGCCAAAAATGGATAGTACTGCCACCAAATGAGGCTGAAGGTGAAGAAAATGAACTCAAGCATCTTGTCGTTGTTTCTGAAGTTGGGAAAGAAGAATGGCGACAACCCATTATCGACTACTTATGCTATGGGATACTTCCAGAAAATCCGAGGAGAAGGACTGAAATCCGTCGCCGTGCACATCGCTTCCTTTACTACAAAGATACTCTATACAGAAGGTCATTCGAGGGAATACCTTTGCGATGCTTAGGGGAAGAAGAAGCACTCCAAGCTTTGCAAGAGGCACATTCAGGAGTATGTGGGTCACACCAGTCTGGACCAAACCTCCACTTCCATATAAAAAGGATGGGATATTATTGGCCAACGATGGTAAAAGATTGCTTGGACTACGCTAGAAGATGCAAGGCTTGTCAATTCCATGCGAATTTTATTCATCAACCTCCTGAAGTGTTGCACCCGACTGTTGCATCCTGGCCGTTTGACGCTTGGGGATTTGATATTGTTGGACCACTGCCAAAGTCCTCTGGTGGGCACCTATACATCTTGGCTGCAACTGACTAGTTCTCAAAATGGGCTAAAGTTGTTGCTCTTAAGGAAGTAAAGAAGGAAAATGTTGCAAGTTTCATCCGAGTAAACATTATTTATCTCTTTGGAATTCCTCGTTACATAATAACGGATAATGGAAAGCCATTCGATAATAGGCTGATGAACAAGATTTGTGATATCTTTGGCTTCAAGCAACGTAACTCTTCGATGTACAATGCTGCCGCAGATGGTCTAGCTGAGGCATTCAACAAGACTCTATGCAACTTGTTAAAGAAAGTCGTCCCAAATCTAAACGAGATTGGAATGACCGTATGGAAGAAGCTCTATGGGCAAATAGGATGACTCACCGCACGCCAATGCAAGTGACCCCTTATTCACTTGTCTATGAAGTCGAAGACGTCCTGCCACTCGAGCGTCAAATACCTTCATTACGATTAGCTATCCAAGAAGGGATCACTGATGAAGAAAATGCTCGACTTCGATTAGTAGAGTTGGAGGCTCTTGATGAGAAGAGGTTGGAAGCTCAACAGAGTCTTGAATGTTATCAAGCTCGATTGTCTCGCGCCTTCAATAAAAGAGTTCGCCCGAGATCCTTTCAAGTAGGAGATCAAGTCCTTGCCGTACGAAGACCCATAATTACTTCCCATAAACCTGTAAGGAAGTTCACTTCAAAATGGGATGGGCCATATGTCGTACAAGAAGTCTTACTCAAGTGGGGCTTACAAGTTGGTTGATGTAGAAGGCATGAGA
>NW_017678539.1:13039-21239 GCF_001879085.1 Nicotiana attenuata
TTGCAATGAAGTCTAGGGATTATCTACGTCTTTAGGTTCGCCAAACCTTCAAGTTTTTTGGTCTCCAAGTCCGCCCTCTTCCTTAAAAAAAAGGGAAGAGAAGAGAGGCATCAAAAGGAAACACAAGTATTAGGAAAAGATTGCTTGGCACAACGTTTCAAATTCAGTGAGACTTGAACCCAAGATATTTGTGAGAATATAGCTCTTAAATTTCAATTTATGGCAGGTAAGACATCTTCCGATCTCGAGGCTTCCATACCAAGATGCAAAAGTTTTGGTGAAGTCGCGCAATCTGAAATCGTCAGGGTGTCAGAATTTTACGTTGAATTTGGAATATTATCTGAAACTATTCTTAAGGTATTAAATTTTACATTCTGGATATGATTTAAATTTCGAAGTTTGGTTTCCGAAAAATCAAACGGTTCATAATTTCGACGTTCCTACACCAAGATATGAATTTTTTGGTAAGACTGCGCAAATCTGGAATTGATAGCATGGTGCAATATAAAGTTGATTTCAAAATATTATCTGGGACGATTATGAAGTAGTTTGATTGATACTTTTGGATATCTTTTATATTTTGAAGTCTAGTTTTCTTGAAATCAAATGGTTTGCAATTTCGATATTTCTACACCAAGATATGAATTTTTTGGTGAGACTGCGCAAATTTAAAATTGATAGCGTGGTGCAATATAAAGTTGATTTCAAAATATTATCTGGGATGATTCTGAAGTTGTTTGATTGAGAATTTTGGATATGTTCTAGATTTTGAAGTCTAGTTTTCAATAAATCAAACGTTTGCAATTTCGATATTTCTACGCCAAGATATGATTTTTTTGGTGAGACTGTGCAAATCTGAAATTTTCAACGTGGTGAAATCTAAAGTTGGTTTCAAAATATTATCCGGGGCGATTTTGAAGGTGTTGGAATCTATGTTTTGGATATATTTTAGATATTGAAGTCTAATTCTCGAGAAACCAAACGGTTCATTATTTGGACTCTCTCACGACAAGATATGAATCTTTTGTTACAAGCGCATAAAGCTGAAAATTATGCGACTAAGATAAAAGTCGGACAATGTAACGCAAAAGAGAAGCTGAAATATTTAAGCCCTCGAAGTCTCCAAGTTGAAGTCTTCAAGTCCGTCGGTATTCAAGTTGAAGTCTCCAAGTTGAAATCTTCAACTCCGTCGGTCTTCAAGTTGAAGTCTTCAAATTCGCCGATCTTCAAGTTGAAATATTTAAGCCCTCCAAGTCTCAAAGTTGAAGTCTTCAAGTTCGTCGGTCTTCAAGTTGAAGTCTTCAAGTTCGCCGATCTTCAAGTTGAAATATTTAAGCCCTCCAAGTCTCAAAGTTGAAGTCTTCATGTTCGTCGGTCTTAAAGTTGAAATATTTTAGCCCTCTAAGTTGAAGTCTTCAAGTCCTTCGGTCTTCAAGTTTCAGTCTTCAAATTCGCCGATCTAAAAGTTGAATTATTTAAGCCCTCCGATTCTTCGAGTTGAAGTCAGCAAAGTCCGCCAAATCTTCAAAGTTTTCCAAGTGTTCAAGTCGATGTCGTCTTCGAGTTGAAGCTTTATAACTTTCCAATCTTAAGGTGGACATATAAGTCCCTTTGTACCTTAAGTTGGCCTCTTCGTGGGTTTGTCCTTAAAAGGAACTATAACTTTCCAATCTTAAGGTGGACATATGAGTCCCTTTGCACCTTAAGTTGGCCTCGCCGATAGTCGAGCCACATTGAGAGTAATCTCTCCGGTAGTCAGGCCACATTGAGAGTAATCTCTCCGGTAGGCGGGCCATTTTGAGAGTAATCTCTCCGGTAGTCGGGCCACATTGGGAGTAATCTCTCCGGAGTCGGGGCATTTTGAGAGTAATCTCTCCGGTAGTCAGGCCACATTGAGAGTAATCTCTCCGGTAGTCGGGCTATTTTGAGAGTAATCTCTCCGGTAGTCGGGCCACATTGAGAGTAATCTCTCCGGTAGTCGGGCCATATTAAGAGTAATCTCTCCGGTAGTCGGGCCACATCGAGAGTAATCTCTCCGGTAGTCGGGCCATGAGAGTAATCTCTCCGATATTCGGGCAAGGATGAGTACTCATCCCCTCACACCCCAAGATTGTCATCTTCATGCATGGATCATATTGTTGAACAAGAACATATCTTTCTCGCTTGACCTACAAAAAAGAAAAAAGACAACAAAGAAGAAAGCACAAGAAAAAAAGAAGAAATTACCTTCGCGTTAATGCCTCCAAGTCGTCAAAAGTAGACTCAAAGCAATTTGCAAACGCTAAAGTTGGTACTGAAATTGGTACTAATGGAATGAAGGATGTGCTGTTTTATAGATGTCAAAAGGTGGCTATTGAAAGCTAAATATCGATGTGGGACAAAGATATTAAGGGCAGTGCAAAGTTTTCAAAACCCATTTGGTATTGGACAAGTTATTATCCGAGCAACTATCTGCCAAAAGCAGTTTGATTTATAGTAGAATTTGTTAAAATGTCAAAGTGGAATGCAAAGGAGTGTCCTACATGAAGTTGGTCACGTAAAATTCCATGGAAAGGCTCACGTTTAAATTCTAAATCTTCTTAAGTTATATTGTAACGTGAAAAGATGCATTGGTGAGAAGCCAATCAAAATGAAGTAATAATTACTTTTTACATACTTCAAGTCTCGTCTTAAAAGTTCGATAAATCTATACCTCGACAAGTCTTGAAGTAGGGGGCATTCGTAGGCATGCAAAATTTATTGAATTTAAATTTAATAAAATAATTTGGGCTATATTTTAAATTCAAGATATATTGGTCCAAATAAATACTACGGGCTAATATAATTGAATTAATTATATAAGTCCAATGTTATGTGATAATATTGTAAAAATACAGAAAAGGGAATTAGTAGAAGTTAAGGGGTATCTTAGCAATTATCATTAGTGATAGTTAGAGGTTGTTAAAGTCTGTTAGAAGCAGTTACATTAGAGAAGGGATTAGAACTACTTAAAGGGAATCTTCGTATTGTAAAAGGAGTTAAGAAGAAATAATACTACTCTCTCTTTCTCTTTCATAGTCCAAAATTCAGTCTTTGTAAATTGTTCAGGAGCTATTCTTGCACTTTGGTTCCTTAGATTTACAGAATTTCTATTCAATTCATTTAGCACATTCCATTTGGTATCAGAGCTTCAGCATCCTTGGCCGGAAAACATGCCGGAGGCGACGAGAAATGGTGAGATGCGTCGAGAAATTGAAGAAATCAGAGAACAAGTTAAGGCGATAGGAGAAAAACACGATGAGGTGATTGGGGAAATTAGACAGCTAATAGCGGCAATGACGGCGAATCAACAAGCGCCGGCGCCACCAGTAGCGGTCCCTCCAGCTGTAATTCATGAGAACGATGAGGATTATCTTGACAGAGGTAATTATCTTGACAGAGGTAACCCTAATTACAAATACTCTCGAGTAGAATTTCCTAAGTTCAACAGGAATGATTTAGAAGGGTGGATTTATCGATGTGAGCAATTCTTTGAATATGAGGGAACGAATGATGAGAAGAAGGTTAGAATAGCAGCCATTAACCTAGAGGGTAGAGTATTACAATGGCATCGAGCAATGATGAAGGGCCGAGTGGGTAGGGGATTACCCAATTGGAATGACTACCTTAGGGGGTTATACCATAGATTTGGCCATACCTTACATGAAGATCCGATGGCAAAGCTAATTAGCTTGAAACAAACGGGGAGTGTGCAGGATTTCTTGGATTCTTTTGATGGGCTGTTAAACCAAGTCGAGTTATCTGAGGAATACTCTATCAGCTATTTTTTAAAGGGACTAAAACCAAAAATTGAGGTACAATTGAGGATGTTATCTCCACGTACTCTAACAAAAGCCTACAGCCTAGCCAAATTAGCTGAACATTCCCTGAACTTGCAAAAGAATCAGAGGAGTTTCAGACCCTTATTGCCTACTCCAACTTCTTCTGGGAATTCAAACTCCATGGGGAACCTACAGATTCAAGGGGCTGGGAGTAGCAGGAATGTAGAAGGGAACAGATTCTTGGGTTCCAACGGGAAATCTGTAATAAAGGGATCTAGGAGATTATCCACAGCTGAGATGGATGAAAGGAGAGCCCAAGGGTTGTATTTTTGGTGCGATGAGAAGTTTGTCCCTGGTCATAACTGCAGGGGAAGGAAGCAAATGTATCTGCTAGAAATAGGAGAGGAAGATGAAGACTGGGAGGCTACTGAAAATTTTATTGAGGAGGAAAATAGAGAGGAATCAACTTTAAGTCCTCAGATGTCTGTTCATGCACTAGATGGAACAGTATACTACAGAACAATGAGGGTAAAAGGGGGTGTAAAAGGTAAGATGGTACATGTTTTGATAGATACAGGGTCTAATCATAATTTGATGGATCTGGATGTAGCTAAGAGATTGGGGTGCAAGCTGGAAACTATTTCTCGATTCTCTGTGGCAGTTGCCAATGGTAGCAAAATTCACAGCAGGTACATGATTAAGGGGATTACATGGAAGATGCAAGGAGTGGAATTCAGAGCTGACATGTTAGTCATGCCTTTGGGGGGAGCAGATGTTGTCTTGGGAATACAGTGGCTAGTCACTCTAGGGGATATTAAATGGAACTTTAGGCAGCTGAAGATGGAGTTCCAAATTGGGGGTAAAAAGGTGTCACTCAGAGGTAGCCAACCAGGTGCTCCTAAGTTGTTAGACAATCACAAAATGCAAAGATTGCTGCACAAATCTGGGGAGTTGAGCATGATGATCACAGCCTATGTTCAACCAATCAAAGGGGAACTTGCTACTTTGAATTTCCAACAAAGGCAGGACTCTGATGACTTGCAGAGGTTACTGGCCAAACACACTGGCCTCTTTGAAGCACCTAGAGCTTTACCTCCTCATAGAAGTCATGATCACAAGATTATACTTAAGGAAGGAACCTCCCCTATCAATGTCAGACCCTACAGATATGCTGCTAACCAGAAAGATGAGATAGAAAAAATGATCAAAGAGATGTTGGATTCTGGTGTCATCAGGCCCAGTGTAAGTCCCTATTCCTCACCTATTGTCATGGTCAAAAAGAAAGATGGTACTTGGAGGCTTTGTATAGACTATAGACAATTAAATAGTTGCACTGTTAAAGACAAATTTCCAATTCCTGTGATAGAGGAACTATTAGATGAATTGGGAGGGGCAAAGTTTTTTTCAAAACTAGATTTAAGATCTGGTTATCACCAGATTAGGATGGCTGACCAAGATATTGAAAAGACATCTTTTAGATCCCATAATGGATATTATGAGTTTGTGGTTATGCCCTTTGGTTTAACCAATGCACCCTCCACTTTTCAAAGTTTGATGAACCATATATTCCAACCCTTACCTCAGAAAGTTCATACTTGTATTCTTTGATGACATTCTAATATACAGCTCTTCTTGGTCATCACATTTAGTACATTTAGAACAAGCCTTCAAAATCTTGGAGGATAATAATCTATTTGTCAAGCTTAGCAAATGTACATTTGGTCAGACAGAGGTAGAGTACTTGGGCCATATTATCACTCAAAAAGGGGTAGCAGCTGACCCAGGGAAGGTGAAGGTGATGGTTGAGTGGCCTGTACCCAAAAATGTGAAGGAACTCAGGGGGTTCTTGGGTTTAACAGGGTATTATAGGAGATTTGTAAAGGGGTATGGGATGATAGCTAGACCCCTGACTGATCTTCTGAAGAAAGATAAGTTTGAGTGGTCTGAGGCAGCAACTCAAGCATTTGAAACTCTCAAGATGGCTATGAGTACAACACCAGTGTTGGCACTTCCAGATTTTTCCCAGGAGTTCATTATTGAAACTGATGCATGTGGGCATGGAATAGGGGTTGTATTGATGCAAGGGGCTCATCCTCTAGCTTATTTGAGCAAGGTATTGCATGCTAAGCATCAACACCTCTCATTGTATGAAAAGGAGATGATGGTCATTGTGACTGCAGTGGATAAATGGAGACCATATCTCATTGGCAGGCATTTTCTTATTAAGACAGACCACCAGAGCCTCAAGTATCTTCTAGAACAGAGGGTATCTACTCCTAGCCAGCAGAAATGGGTTGCTAAACTTATGGGGTATGACTACAGCATCATGTACAAGAAGGGGAAGGAGAATGTAGCAGCAGATGCTTTGTCAAGGTTTCCTATGAACAATATTCAACTCTTAACTATCTCTACTGTGTCTTCAGACTTCCTGCAAGAGTGATATCCTCTTACTCAAGAGATCAACATCTATAGCAGTTGGCATCTCAGCTTAGTCAGAATGCATTAGCCAATCCTATCTACTGGCTAAACGATGGCATCATTTACAGGAAAGGCAAAATAGTGGTTGGCCCTAACAAGCTTCTCAGAGATGACATTTTGCATTTCTTTCATGACAGTGCTGTTGGAGGTCACTCAGGAATGGCTGCCACCTTGCATAGAGTTAGTCAAGTTTATTACTGGAAGAAGATGAAAATAGGAGTTTATGAACACTTAGGAGCTGTGATACTTGCCAAAGGTGTAAGGGTGAGAATGTGAAGTCCCCAGGCCTGTTACAACCCCTACCCATTCCTGAAAAGGTATGGCAAGATATCAACTTAGACTTTGTTGAGGGGCTACCTAAGTTTCACAACAAGTCAGTAGTATTGGTGGTTGTTGATAGGCTCAGTAAATATGCTCATTTTATCAGTCTGGTTCACCCCTACACTGCCTCAACAGTGGCCCAGGCCTTCCTAGACAATCTATACAAATTACATGGGTTGCCCCAAACTATAGTGAGTGACAGGGACACTATCTTTTTGAGTAAATTCTGGCAAGCTCTTTTTGAGGCTCAAGGAGTTCACTTGCATCACTCTTCTGCCTATCATCCTCAATCAGATGGGCAAACAGAGGTGGTCAACAAGTGTTTGGAGAGCTATCTCAGATGCATGTGCAATGATAGACCCAAGGATTGGGTGCACTATCTTCCCTTGGCTGAATGGTGGTACAACACTACCTATCACTCTGCTATCAAGATGACTCCTTTTGAAGTCCTATATGGCCAAAAAAAACCCTCCACCTGCCCTATATTCCCCATAGTTCAATGGTAGATCAAGTTGACAGGAGTCTCCAAGCCAGAGAGACCACCATCAGATTGCTCAAGCATCATCTCCTGTTAGCTCAATCCCGGATGAAAGCTCAAGCTGACAAACATAGAACTCCTAGGAGTTTCAATGTAGGTGACATGGTCTTTGTGAAGCTGCAACCGTACAGGCAAATTTCCTTGAAGAATCACTCCTATCATAAGTTGAGTCCAAAGTATTTTGGTCCCTTCAAGATCATCAAAAGAGTGGGTACTGTGGCTTATCAGTTGGACCTACCTCCACAAGCAAAGATCCATCATACATTTCATGTCTCTCTGCTAAAGTCACAGACTGGTACTGCTACAGCAACGCCTAACCTGCCTATTTCCCTATCTCCTCATGGGTACATTGTACTGGAGCTTGAAGAGATTTTGGATAGAAGAGTACTCTTTAAAACAACAGACATGTCACACATCTTTTGGTGAAGTGGTTCAACTGCCCCACTGAAGATAGCACATGGGTCGACTTGCACGTCTTACAACAGCAATTTTCAACCTTTGTCCTTGAGGCCAAGGACTCTTAAGAGGGGGGAAAGTTGTTATGTGACAATATTGTAAAAATGCAGAAAAGGGAATTAGTAGAAGTTAAGGGGTATCTTAGCAATTATCATTAGTGAGAGTTAGAGGTTGTTAAAGTCTGTTAGAAGCAGTTATATTAGAGAAGGGATTAGAACTACTTAAAGAGAATCTTCGTATTGTAAAAGGAGTTAAGAAGAAATAATACTACTCTCTCTTTCTCTTTCATAGTCCAAAATTCAGTCTTTGTAAATTGTTCAGGAGTTATTCTTGCACTTTGGTTCCTTAGATTTACAGAATTTCTATTCAATTCATTTAGCACATTCCGTCCAAATACATATGGATTAAATAAATACCTTAATACATTGGGCTAGCCCATTTAACTGGGCTAAAGTGATGAGCCCACTTCGTTAAGCCCAAGATGTCATCCTCCTAAAGGCCCAGTTTGGTGCCACGTGTCAAATGACGTGGCGCGCCAAGTCAAGGGGAAGAGCCAATAGGACCATGCCACGTGTCAAAATGACAAGGCATGCCAAGTCACACTAAA
>NW_017678540.1:0-701 GCF_001879085.1 Nicotiana attenuata
TAAACCAGTAGCAATTATAAATATACAGCAGAAATCGAAGTACAAGGCAACTAACAGTATGGAGGGAAAACATGTTGTGGGGAGATAACAATATTAACAGTAAATCCCAAGCAATCAATCCAGGTGCATTTTAATGTCGACGATCAAGAGACTAATACCAACAGTAAGCACATTTGTATCACTAACTGTTGCGGCGCGCAACCGACCCTATTATATTTCAACACTGTTGCAGCGTGCAACCCGATCCACAACTATCACTGTTGCGGCGTGCAACCCGATCCACAATTATCACTATTGCGGCGTGCAACCCGATCCATAATTATCACTGTTGCGGCGTGCAACCCGATCGACAATTATCACTGTTGCGGCGTGCAACCCGATCCACAATTATCACTGTTGCGGCGTGCAACCCGATCCAAAATTATCACTGTTGCGGCGTGCAACCCGATCTACAATTATCACTGTTGCGGCGTGCAACCCGATCCGTAATGTCTACCTCTCAACCTTGCCCAAGCAACAGTCACAAACAAAGGGCAGGGAGTGAACAAGTATTTGGAAGGAAATCCCAACAAGGGTACACAAACAACCAATAACAACCATGCAAGAGTAAATCGTTATTTCTCTTTTTCTTTCATTTTCATATCCTAGTTCTCTTTAGCACTCGTGTCAAGCTCCAAGGCATTTCTCATTTCATATGCTCT
>NW_017678540.1:5013-5713 GCF_001879085.1 Nicotiana attenuata
CCGGTAATCTATACACACCCGCACTCGACCCATCCTTCTTCTTGACGAATAACACTGGCGCGCCCCAAGGCGAAACACTAGGTCTAATGAAACCCTTATCTAACAGATCCCGCAATTGGTCCTTTAACTCATTCAGCTCCGGTGGGGCCATACGATAAGGCGGAAAAGAAATGGGCTGGGTGCCTGGAGCCAAATCAATACAGAAATCGATATCTCTATCGGGTGGCATACCCGGCAGGTCCGAAGGAAAAACATCGAGAAACTCCCGGACAATAGGCACAGAATCTATGGGAGGGACCTCAGCACTGGAATCACGAACATAGGCCAAATAGGCCAGACACCCCTTCTCGACCATACGTCGAGCCTTCACGTACGATATGACACTACAGGTAGAATGACCTGGAGTCCCTCTCCACTCTAAGCGAGGCATACCCGGTAAGGCTAAAGTCACGGTCTTGGCATGGCAGTCCAAGATAGCGTGATAGGGTGATAACCAATCCATACCCAGAATGATATCAAAGTCAACCATATCTAAGAGCAACAAGTCTACACGGGTCTCAAGACCCCCAATCACTACAACACACAAACGATGAACTCGGTCGACCACGATAGAGTCCCCACCGGTGTAGACACATATACAGGAATGCCCAAAGCATCACTAGGCATGACCAAGCATGGTGCGAAATAAGATGAAACATAT
>NW_017678540.1:9678-21238 GCF_001879085.1 Nicotiana attenuata
ATACCTCAAGACCCAGGATTTCCTCCAATTTTCATAAAACATCAAGTTTAGAGTTTTTAGTCCAAAACACGTCAAACGACGTCCAAATTCAACCAAACTTTACAAAAAGTACTCAAACTATATATAAGACTTGTACCGGGCGTCGGAACCAAAATACGAGCCCGATACCACAGTCTTTTGATCAAATTTCATTTCCAAATTTTCCTTATTTATTTTCAGAAAACAATTTCACACAAATATTTATTTCTCGGGCTTGGGACCTCGGAATTTGATTCCGGGCATACACCCAAGTCCCATATTTTCCTACGGACCCTCCGGGACCGTCAAATCACGGGTCCGGGTCCGGGTCCGTGTGCCCAAGACGTTGACCAAAGTCAAACTTAATCAATTAAATACCAAGATTTAACAATTTTTCTCACAAATTTCATATTTAAACTTTTCCAGCTACGCGCCCGGACTGCGCACACAACTCGAGGCAACCCCAAATGAGGTTTCCAGGGCCTCAGAAGTACAGAGGGAGTAGGAATACAGGTGATGACCCTTTGGGTCGTCACACTCTCCCGGTTCAAACCACCCAACTGGCGATCGATACCGTCTACCATATAATGCCTCGTAGGGGCCATCTGGATGCTCGACTGATAGCTGTTGTTGTAGGCAAACTCCGCTAATGGCAAGAACTGACCCTACGAACCTCCAAAGTCGATAACACATGCTCGGAGCATATCCTCCAAAATCTGAATAGTACGCTCGGACTGTTCGTCCGTCTGAGGATGAAATGCTGTACTCAACTCGACCCGCGTACCCAACTCACGCTGCACTGCCCTCCAGAAATGCAAGGTAAACTACGTACCTCGATCAGAAATAATGGACACAGGCACACCATGAAGATGTACAATCTCCCGGATATAGATCTCAGCTAACCTCTCTGAAGAATAGGAGACAGCCACAGGAATGAAATGCGCTGACTTGGTCAGCCTATCAACAATAACCCATATCGCGTCGAACTTCCTCTGAGTCCGTGGGAGTCTAACAACGAAGTCCATAGTGATACGCTCCCACTTCCACTCAGGAATCTCAATCTTCTGAAACAAATCACCAGGTCTCTGATGCTCGTACTTTACCTGCTGAAAATTTAAACACCGAGCTGCATACGAAACAATATCCTTCTTCATCCTCCTCCACTAATAATGCTGCCGCAAGTCCTGATATATCTTAGCGGCGCCCGGATGAATAGAATACCGGGAACTATGGGTCTCCTCTAGAATCAACTCACGAAGTCCATCCACATTAGGTGCACAAATACGACCCTGCATCTTTACAACTCCATCATCTCCAACTGTAACCTGCTTGGCAACCCCGTGCCACACCGTGTCCCTAAGGACAAGCAAATGAGGATCATCATACTGCCGATCTCGGATACGCTCAAATAATGAAGAACGAGCGACTGTGCAAGCTAGCACATGGTTGGGCTCAGAAACATCCAACCTCACGAACTGACTGGCTAAAGCCTGAACATCCAAAGCAAGTGGTCTCTCACCAACCGGAATATACGCAAGACTGCCCATACTGGCTGACTTCCTACTCAAAGCATCGGCCACTACGTTCGCCTTCCCTGGATGATACGAGATGGTGATATCATAGTCTTTCAAAAGCTCCAACTACCCCCTCTGCCTCAAATTGAGCTCTTTCTGCTTGAACAAATACTGCAAACTCTTATGATCCGTGAACACCTCACATGACACGCCATATAAGTAATGCCTCCAAATCTTCAGCGCATGGACAATGCTGCTAGCTCCAAATCATGAACTGGATAATTCTTCTCGTGAATCTTCAACTGCCGCGAAGCATATGGTATAACATTGCCATTCTGCATCAGCACCGCACTAAGTCCAATACGATATGTGTCACAATACACTGTATATGGCCCCGAACCCGTAGGCAATACCAATACCGGCGCCGTAGTCAAAGCTGTCTTGAGCTTCTGGAAGCTCGCCTCACACTCATCCGACCACCTGAACTGGACACCCTTCTGGGCCAGCCTGGTTATCGGGGCTGCTATAGATGGAAACCCCTCCACAAACTGACGATAATAACCTGCCAAACCCAAGAAACTCCGGATCTCTGTAGCTGATGTGGGTCGGGGCCAGTTCTTGACTACCTCTATCTTCTTCGGATCTACCTGAATACCCTGTACTGAAATAACGTGGCCAAGAATGCAACTGAACTCAACCAAAACTCGCACTTTGAAAACTTGGCATACAACTAACTGTCTCTTAGAGTCAGAAGAACGACTCGAAGATGCTGCTCGTGCTCCTCCCGGCTATGGGAATAGATCAAAATATCGTCAATGAAGAAAATCACGAAGGAATCCAAATAAGGCCTGAACACTCGGTTCATCAGATCCATGAATGCTGCTGGGGCATTTATCAACCCAAACGACATCACTAAAAACTCATAATGCCCGTACCGAGTGCGAAAAGCTGTCTTAGGGACATCGGATGCCCTAATCCTCAACTGATGGTAGCCAGATCTCAAGGAAAACACTTTGGCACCCTGAAGCTGGTCAAACAAATCATCAATCCTCGGCAGTGGATACTTGTTCTTGATGGTGACCTTGTTCAACTGCCAATAATCAGTACACGTTCTCATCGATCCATCCTTCTTCTTAACAAACAATACCGGCACACCCCAAGGCGAGACACTAGGTCTAATGAAGCCCTTATCAAGCATGTCCTGCAACTGTTCTTTCAACTCCTTCAACTCTGGCGGGGCCATACGATATGGCGAAATAGAAATGGGCTGAGTGCCCGGAGCCAAATCAATGCAAAAGTTGATATCCCTGTCGGGTGGCATACCCTATCCCTGTCGGGTGGCATACCCGACAGGTCTGAAGGAAAAACCTCTGGAAACTCATGAACAACAGGCACAGAATCCATAAAAGGAACCTCGGCACTAGAATCGCGAACATACGCCAAATAAGCCAAACATCCTTTATCATTCATATACAGAGCCTTCACATATGAGATCAACCTGCTGATAGAATGACCAGGAGTCCCTCTCCACTCCAAACGAGGCAACCCCGGCAATGCTAAGGTCACGGTCTTGGTGTGACAGTTCAATACAACATGATAAGGGGATAACCAGTCCATCCCCAATATGACATCAAAGTCAACCATATCCAGAAGTAAGAGATCTACACGGGTCTCAAGACCCCCAATAATAACCACACACGAGCGATAGGCTCGATCTACAACAATAGAATCACCCACCGGTGTAGACACATATACAAGTGCACTCAAAGAATCACGAGGCACAATATCCAGATAAGGGGCAAAATAAGATGACACATAGGAATATGTAGACCCCGGATCAAATAGAACTGAAGCATCTCTACTGCATACTAAAACCGTACCTGTGATAACTGCATCGGAGGCCTTCAGCCTCAGGTCTAGCTGGGATAGCATAACATCGGGGCTGGGCCCCACCACTCTGAACTACATCTCGAGGATGGCCTCCTGCTGGCTGGCCTCCACCTCTAGCTGGCTGGCCTCTACCTCTAACGGCCTGACCTCCACTTCTAACACCTCGACCCCTACCTCTAGCTGGCTGAGCAGGCAGTGGAACACTCGATGCCTGAACCATGGCACGGGAACCCTAATGCTAAGAGCTGCTCGGTGCTTGAGGGCAAAATCTAGCAATATGCCTCGTATTGCCACAAGTATAACAAGCCCTCGGCTGCTGAGACTGCTGACCTAACAGCCTGAATAACCACCCTGAAAACTGTGGAACGGCGATGCACTGGTAGGAGCTAGTGGTGCACTGTAGGGAAACTTATCAGAATACTGCATATGAGAACCACGGCCACCTGGAGCACCGTGAGAAGCCTCGAGTGCTGAATGGAACAGCCTGGGAGGATAGCCCCTACCAAAAGAATCCCTGCCTCCAGACGAGGCACCACTGAATTTTCCCGAATGACGGGGTCTCTTGTCAGACCCTTGACCACTCCCTTGTGATAGAACCATCTCAACTCGCCGGGCCACATTGGCTGCATCCTAAAAAGAAATCTGGCTCCCTGTCTCCTTAGCCATCTACAATCGAATAGGCTGAGCGAGTCCCTCAATGAACCTCCTCATCCTCTCTCTCTCAGTGGGAAGTATAATAAGATGACGGGCCAAGGCAATAAATCTGGTCTCACACTGAGTGACGGTCATAGAACCCTGCTGGAGACGCTCAAACTGCCTCCGATAGTCCTCCCTCTGAGTGATAGGAAGAAACTTCTCCAGAAATAGCTGAGAGAACCGATCCCAAGTCAAAGCCGGTGATCCAGCTGGTCTAGCCAAACAATAATCCCTCCACCAAGTCTTGGTGGAACCTGACAGACGAAAAATAGCAAAGTCGACCCCATTGGTCTCCACTATGCCCATGTTCCGAAGAACCTCGTGACAGCTGTCCAAATAGTCCTGGGGATCCTCTGAGGATGTACCACCATAAGTAGTAGTGAATAGCTTGGTGAACCTGACCAACATCCACAAAGCATCAGCAGACATAGCTGCTCCATCACCGGTCTGAGCTACCATACCCGGCTGAACTGCTCCAACTGGCTAAGCTGCTAGAGTCTGAAACTGAGGAGCCATCTGCTCTGGAGTGCGAGTAGCGGGAGTCTGTGCTCCTCCCCCAGTCTGAGAGACGGCTGGTGCTACAGGAAGTAAGCCTGCCTGGGAGACACTCTCCATAAGGCCCACTAGACGGACCAGAGCATCCTGAAGTACCGGGGTAGCAATGAACCCCTCTGGGACCTGAGCTGGCCCTGCTGGAATAGTCTGGGCTGGAGCCTCCTCCTTGAACTCTACCTGAGGCCCCGCCTCTGGTGCTGCTGCTCTGGGCTGAGCCCTGCCCCTGCCTCGGCCCCTAGCACAGCCTCGGCCTCGTCCTTTGCCCCTCGTAGGAGAGGCCACTGGGGGCTCAAGCTGCTAATCAGCAGATAAAGAAACACGTGTTCTTGCCATCTGCGAAAGAACATAGTAGAAGTCCAATTAGCATTGAGAAGTCAAATCGCACGACAGAGAAGAATAGATGTGAAGTTATTCCTAAACTCTGTAGCCTCTGGGGATAAGCACAGACGTCTCCATGCCGATCCCTTAGACTCTACCTAGCTTGTTCGTGAATTGTGAGACCTAGGCAACCTAGTGCTTTGATACCAACTTGTCACGACCCGGATTTCCCACCCTCGGGAGTCGTTATGGCGCCTACTCGTGAAAGCTAGGGAAGCCAACTATTGCGGTTCTACACAATAACAATCAACCCAAACAATTGTAAACAGAAACTAAAGTTAAATAGATGATAAGTGCGGAAGAGTTAAAATAAATCAAAATACTCCAATACATGTCTACCCACAAATCTGGTGCCACAAATTCACGAACGACTAAGATTTTTACTACAAATACAAGTCTGGAAGAAAAGTACAACTGTTCAGAAAGAAATGAGACAGCAAAAAAGCTAAATAGGGAAGGGGGACTTTAGGCTCTGCGGACGCCAGCAGATCTACCTTGGTCTCCCTAGACTGAAGGCAGCTACCTCAGCTACTGACTGGGTCCGGTACCGAAATCTGCACAAAAGAGTGCAGAGTGTAGTATCAGTACAACCGACCCCATGTACTGAGTAAGTGTCGAGCCTAACCTCGGCAAAGTAGTGACGAGGCTAGGACACGACAATCATATATACATGTGCAGATAAATAATACACAAGAAGAAACATGATAACAGAAATCAACAAAATAAGGTGGGAAGGGGACATGCTGCGGGGAATATCAGATTCTAACAGTAAACCAATAAGGAAGCATCAATAAGGAAGCATAATGAACATCATATATGAATTAGCAAGAATAATGAAACGGTAACACGTGCACGGCATCACCCTTCGTGCTTTTACTCTCGTCCTCACCATATAAATAAACAGAATCGGCACGGTATCACCCTTCGTGCATTACCTCACATAATCATGGCACGGCATCACCTTTCGTGCATTATTCCTCACAATATCGGCACGACATCACCCTTCGTGCATTAACACTCATAATATCGGCACGGCATCACCCTTCGTGCTTTACACTCTCTCACAATATCATGCACGGCATCACCCTTCGTGCTTTACACTCTTCCTCACCCAAACAACAGTAAATAATATGTCCCGGCAAGGGAATCAACAATATCAACAATAATATCCCGGCGAGGGATTCAACAATATCAACAATAATATCCCGGCAAGGGAATCAACAATATCAACAAATGTCCCGGCAAGGGATTCAGCTATATCCAATCTCGTTTCAACAATCTCTTTACAAAATGAAACTTCTATTTGAGTCAATACTCAACAATAGTCAATTATCAAGAAACTTTCATAAGCTTTGTTCAACATTAATTATCATCAATTTGAGCATGACCGATACACAGTAGAGTCACAACAATCATGGTATAAGACTCACGGGCATGCTTGACACCAACGTGTAGATGCTCGTCACTACACCTATACGTCGTACTCGATACAAACACATAGCAAATAGACCACAACTCCTATTCCCTCAAGCTAAGGTTAAGCCAAACACTTACCTCGATTCCACGGACAAATTAAGCCTCTACTACATCTTTACCTCTCGGTTCCACTTACGATATCAATAAATGCTAAATAAACCAATTCTAATGCATGAGAATAGGTTTCCCATGGTTTTCCCCAAAAAGTCAAAAATCGACCCCGGGCCCGCTTGGTTAAAACCCGAAGTTCGAACCAAAAACCGATCACCCATTCACTCACGAACTCAAATATGTAATTAGTTTTAAATCAGACCTCAAATCGAGGTCCAAATCCCCAAAATTTGAAAATCCTAACTTCTACCCAAAAACACCCAATTTCCCATGAAAAACCCTAGATTTTGAAGTGAAATCATGTAAAAAGATGTTATAGATTGAAGAAAATAAGTTAGAAGTTATTTACCTATGATTTGGGGAAGAATCTCTCTTTGGAAAATCGCCTATGTGATGTTTAGGTTTGGAAAAGTTGTAAAAATGAAGAAGAATCCCGTCAAAATCCCACTTACAGGTCTCAGATGTCGCAATTGCGACAAGGGGTTCGCAATTGCGAACCCTTTAGGACCCTGCTATCTTCGTAATTGCGAAGAAATTGTCGCATTTGCGACAATTGGGGACTCTTCGCATTTGCGAAGAAATGCTCGCAAATGCGAGCAAGACTTGCTAGGGCTTATTTCGCAATTGCGATCAGCCCCTCGCAATTTCCATCATAGCAGACTTCGCAATTGCGATCCCTGATCTCGCAATTGCGAGATCAGAGGCGAATACCAGATCTGCAACCTGCAACAATTTTCCTAAGTCCAAATTCACTCTGTAGCCTATCCAAAACTCACCCGAGCCCTCGGGGCTCCAAGCCAAACATGCACGCAAGTCTAAAAACATCATACGGGCTTGCTCGTGCAATCAAATCATCAAAATAACATCAACAACTACGAATTTAACCTCAAATTCATGAAATCACCCAAGAACATTGAAATTTCCATTTCCTCAACTATAGGTCCGATTTATACCAAACCAATTCCGATTCTTACAAAATTTCACAGATTCGACTTATTTATTACTTTAAACTTGTACCGGGCTCTTGGACCAAGATACGAGCCCGATACCATCAAGAAAATGCATCATTTCATTTTAGAAAGCCTTTATATTTTCCAGCAAATAATTTTCTTTAAAAATTCTTTTCTCGGGCTTGGGACCTCGGAATTCGATTCTGGGCATACACCCAAGTCCCATATTTTACTACGAACCCTAAGGGACCATCGGATCACGGGTCCGGGTCCGTTTACCAAGAATGTTGACCAAAGTCAACTTCAACCAAATTTTAAAGACCAAATTCATTATTTCTCTAAAACTTCACATAAAAGCTTTCGAGAAACGCGCCTGGATTGTGCACGCAAATCGAGGTAAGACAAAAAGAGGTTTTCAAGGCCTCGGGATGCAGATTTGACTTCTAAAACAAAAGATGACCTTTAGGGTCATCACACTTTGGAGGACAGTGGGATCAGTTCTTGCCTTTGGCCGAGTTGGCTTACAACAACAGTTACCAGTCCAACATCGAGATGGCTCCATTTGAGGTTTTATATGGTCGGCGTTGTCATTCTCCTATCGGGTGGTTTGAGCCTGGTGAGGCTAAGTTGTATGGTACGGATTTGGTGAGAGATGCCTTGGAGAAGGTAAAGTTGATTCAAGAGAGACTTCGCACAGATCAGTCCAGACAGAAATGTTATGCAGATTAGAAGACACGGGATGTATCATTCATGGTCGGCGAGAAGGTTCTATTGAAAGTCTCACCGATGAAGGGGATTATGAGATTCGGGAAGAAGGGCAAGTTGAGCCCCAGGTTTATATGCCCATTTGAGGTGTTGAGGCGAGTTGGGGAGATTGCTTATGAGCTTGCTTTACCTCCTAGCTTATCGGGAGTCCATCTAGTTTTTCACGTATCTATGCTTCGGAGGTATCACGCCGACGTGTCTCATGTGTTAGACTTCAGTACCATTTAGCTAGATGAGAGTGGGTTACGAGGAGGAACCGGTTGCCATTATTGATAGACAGGACTGCCAGTTGAGATCCAAGAAGATTTCTGCGGTAAAGGTCCACTAGAGGGGCCAACCAGTCGAGGAGGCGACTTGGGAGTCCGAGGAGGACATGCGGAGCAGATATCTGCATTTATTAAGCACTTCAGGTATGAATCTAAACCCGTTCGAGGACGAACGTTTGTTTAAGAGGTGGAGAATGTAACGACCGGACTGGTCGTTTTGCTTTCTAGAACCCCGTTCCCCTAAATAAGACTTCCCGTACTTGCTTTTACTAATTTATGACTTGTGGGGATGGTTGGTTCGGAATTTGGAAGAGTTCCTTAAGGTTGGCTTAAAAGGCCAAGTTTGACTTCAGTCAACATTTTGAGTAAACGACCTCGGAATCTGGATTGGAGGGTTCCAACGGGTCCGTATGATAATTTCGGACTTGGGCGTATGTCCAGATCGGGTTTTGGATGACCCGAGAGCGTTTTGGCACATAATAGTGAAAGTTTTCCTAAAGGATTTTAAAGTTCTTAAATATTTGGTTTGGAGCGGGTTTTGTGTTATCGAGGTCCGAACGGAATTCCGAGACTGGGAATAGTTTCGTATTGTCATTTAAGACTTGCACGCAAAATTTGGTGTCAATCCGAGTAGTATAAGTGTGTTTCGTCGCATTGGATGTGAATTGAAAAACTTGAAGTTCATAAGTTTGATTCAATTGGTTTTAGGGGGTGATTCTTATATTTAGCGTTGTTTCAGGCGTTTTGAGGGTTTGAGCGAGTCCGTTTTATGATTTCAAACTTGTCGGTATGTTAGGGCGGGCCCCCGGGCAGTCCAAGCGTCAATCGTACGAGGCTCGAGTTGAGTTAGAAAAATTTGGAAAGAGCTGAAGCTACAGGTTGCTGTCATAACTGCACCTGCGGTTGGCCAGCCACAGGTGCGGACCGCAGAAACGGTCAACCCTTCGCAGGTGCGACCCAAAGGGGAGGAGCCAGGAACCGTAGATGTGGATCCTCTTCCGCAGAAGCGGAAACGCAGAAACATCCCCTAGACCGCAGATGCGATCCCAGTCAAGCCGGTCCAATTCCGCAGATGCAGACCTTCCCTTGCAGAAGCGAGACCGCAGGTGCGGAAATCGCTGAGGGCAGTGCCTTCATTTAATACGGGAATATATCATTTTTGACACATTTCACTCATTGTTTGGGCGATTTGGGAGCTTCCAAAGAGGGCATTTCGGCTTAGCATTGTGAGGTAAGTTATTTCTATATAATGTGAGTTTAATACATAGTTTAGGGGTAGATTATACCTTGTAAATTAGTAAAAATTGTGGGTTTAGACTAAGACCTAGGGTTTTGATAAAAATAAGATTTTACCACGAATTTTGTTATGAAATGAAGCAAACATCATATCTTCTTGATCCTAAGGTTATGGGTAACAACTTCCCTCGAGAACTTCCGGAATCCGGGCACGTGGGCCCGGGGATGGATTTAAGAAAACTTGTATTTAGGGTTAGGAAATTACTTTAGTAATTAGAATATGAACTCTTGAGCTTGTATTGACTAGTTCTTACCCCGTTTGATTAGTTTTGGATCGTTCGGCTTCGAATTGAGGGTTTGAGCGCGTTCTTGATATTGGAAGTAAGCTTTGGAGCAAGGTGAGATTCCTTTCTAACCTCGTAAGAGGGAAATAAACCCCTAGGTGAATTAAATAAATGTATGTGATTGTCTGTGGGGGCTACGTACGTACGTGGTGACGAGAGTCCGTGCGTAGCTACTATTATGCTAATTGTCCGGGTAGTTTTGGACCCGTATCATGCCATACTTGCAATCGCTTATGTTCTTGCTTGCTACTGAGATCACTTAGGACATGTTAGGGATTGAAATAAATATAAACGAATGTACGCACTTACTTGAGAACTTGTATGAATTTATTTGTCTATAAATGCGCCTTTATGTGCCTTCTTGATAATAATTGCTATATGTGGATCGGGCCGATCGCCTTGGTAGAAATAGATGCATCTATGATTCGCGCCATTCGACCCTCTGGCAGTGCACAGTTAATATTATGTTGGATCGGGCCGTACGACCTCGGCATGATGTGCGCATGTTATTTATGTGGAATTCACCATGATTTACTCTGTTTAAATGCCTTGAAATGTAAGTTGTTATATGACGCGACTGAATCTAATATATATATTGTTGCTCCTTGTTCTGAGTATGTCATTATATACATGCCATCCATGCTTAGTGTAAATCTTATATATTATTGATATTGACCTTAGTAAGTGTCAAGTCGACCCCTCATTGCTACTTCTTCGAGGTTAGACCGGATACTTGCTGGGTACATGTCGTTTATGTACTCATACTACGCTTCTGTACTTAACTGTATAGGATCTGTGGCAGGTGCATCTAGTTACCCCTCCGGCGCGCATTCCTGATTCTTGGTCGAGATCTCATGGTGAGCTGCCCCTTCTGAGCCGTTCAGCAGCATACTGAAGTTTTCTCTTCCTTTTGTTTTATTATGTACTGTCTATTCTGTTTCAGGCAGTATGATAGCGGTATTCTTTTGTACACTCTACTAGTTGCCCTAGTACTTGTGACACTAGTTCCTGGCACACACATTAGTAGACTATCATTTTTGGGTCGTATTTATATTGTTATGAAATTGTCAATTATCGACTGTTTTAAATATAAGTTAAGGAAAATATTGGGAATGTTTAATACAGTAATTGAAAACTCGCTAGTTGTTAGGATTGGCTTTCCTATCCTCGGTGTTGGGAGCCATCACGACCTAAAGCGGAATTTGGGTCGTGATAATAAATATCTTCAACAAAAGAAGGTTGGGATGATTATAAATAGCTAATATGATTTTAGTGCAAAAAGATATTTTTAAGTGTAAACCCCGTTTCATGAATAAATGGTTAGGTGTTCGGATAGAAGTGTATAATATTAGTTGATTTAT
>NW_017678541.1:0-21237 GCF_001879085.1 Nicotiana attenuata
TACTTGCTGGAACTCCAGTATATTATGCTGGAGTTCTAGTGTACTTATGCTGGAACTCCATCATATTATGCTGGAGTTCCAGCATACTTATTCTGGAACTCCAGTATAATATGCTGGAGTTCAAGTATATTTATGCTGGAACTCCAGCATAATATACTGGAGTATTTTCCGGGTTTTGAACAGTGTTTTCGCTCAGATTTATCTTTATATAAAAAGTGGCTATATTTCGATTACTTTTGAAATTGGGCTATTTTGGAACGACCAGTTATAAATTTGGCTATTTTTAAAATTTACCCAAGTAGCAAGTACTTGATGAGGACGACGCCCATGTGAGTCCAAATATGAAAATGACAGGAATATACATAAATAGCATGTTGGATTAATTATTTACTTTTTCTTTTGGTATAAATAGATTATACACATATATACGCGCTAGCTATTTTATAGTTTAATCGGTTGGATCGCAGCTATTTAGGTTAAAATAGAAACACAAAGTGGCCAGTGGCCATTAAGTAATGAACGCCAGATTGGGGCCATAAGACAAATTGAGCTATTCTTTCATCATTTTTGGGTCTAGCCATCTGTTTATTTTTTTTGTCGAAAGACGAGACCATATATTTAAAATTTTGATCACAAACTGATTGTTTAGGGATGGCAATTGAGCGGGACGGGGCGGGGTAGAGCAGGGCAAGCCTTGACCTGCTAAAATTTTGACCCGTCCTGCCCTGCCCCATTTAACATTTTTCCAGCTTGTTGCCCCACCCCGCTAAGCCCTCCCCATCCTGCCCCGTTTATGTTTTTTAATTATTTTTCTTTACTTTTTCTTTTCCAGTATTCTAAAATAATTTTTTAACTTTTTAAATTTATTATTTGAACCTTATATAATTAATAACCAATTTGAACCAACGGTAGCAAAATTGGCTGCATCGTTAATTTTATTGAAATAACTCAGCTAGTTAGTTACATATGTGACAAAAAATNACATATCTTCCCGATGAAGAGGTATCATTCATAGGACAAGACATTGCAGAGTCCTACGATGGTTGTAGATGTTCTTCGATGGAGCAGCAAACTTCAAAGGAGTTGGCATAGGAGCAGTCTTAGTGTCAGAAACCGGTCAGCATTATCTGGTGTCTGCCAAACTCAGGTTCCCCTGCACCAACAAAATGGCTGAGTACGAAGCCTGCATCTTAGGGCTCAAGATGGCCATCGACATGAGCGTTCAAGAGTTGCTAGTGATTGGAGATTCAGATTTACTCATACATCAGGTGCGTGAAGAATGGGCAACCAAGAACTCCAAGATACTCCCGTATCTGCATCATGTACAGGAATTGAGAAAGAGGTTCACAAAGACGGAGTTCCAGCATGTCCCCAGAGTCCAGAATGAGTTCGCCGATGCATTGGCTACCCTATCATCCATGATACAACATCCAAATAAGAATTTCATTGATCCCATTCCGGTGAAAATTCATAATCAGCCAACTTACTATGCCCATGTTGAAGAGGAAGCAGACAGAAAACCTTGGTTCCATGATATCAAAGAATATTTGGCGAAAGGAGAGTACCCGGAGCTTGCCAATCATACTCAAAAGCGCACATTTCGGAGGTTGTCTAACAATTTCTTTCACAGCGGAGGAATCCTGTTAGGAGGACTCCGGATTTGGGATTATTAAGGTGTGTCGACGCAAAAGAAGCATCCAAGCTGCTAGAGGAAATTCATGCTGGGACCTGCGGTCCACATATGAACGGTTTTGTCTTAGCAAAGAAGATACTCCGGGCTGGTTACTTTTGGATGAATATAGAAACAGACTGCATCCAGTATGTCCGGAAATGCCACCGCCGTCAAATACATGCAGACATGATAAAGGTACCTCCAAGCGAGCTCAATACAACAAGCTCACCATGGCCGTTCGCCGCTTGGGGAATGGATGTTATTGGACCAATCGAGCCTGCTGCTTCCAACGGACATAAGTTCATCCTAGTAGCAATTGACTACTTCACCAAGTGGGTCGAAGCAGCATCTTACATAGCGGTGACTAAGAAAGTCGTGGCAGACTTTGTCCGCGATCGCATTGTATGCCGATTCGGGATTCCAGAGTCAAATCATTACTGATAATGGCTCCAACCTCAACAGTGACTTGATAAAAGCTATGTGTGAATCCTTCAAGATCAGACACAAGAATTCTACAACCTACAAGCCTCAAATGAACGGAGCTGTGGAAGCCGCCAATAAGAATATCAAGAAAATATTGAGGAAAATGATAGAGAAGCATAAACAATGGCACGAGAAGTTATCATTTGCTCTGTTGGGGTATCGCACCATAGTCCGCACATCAACTGGGGCAACCCCCTATATGCTGGTTTATGGTACAGAAGCCGTCATTCCCGCCGAAGTAGAAATTCCTTCCTTAAGGATCATACAGGGAGCTGAGCTCGACGATGCAGAATGGGTGAAAAATCGTTATGAGCAACTAGCTCTTATAGACGGAAAGAGGATGAACATAGTTTGCCATGGTCAACTCTATCAGAACAGAATGTCCAGAGCCTTCAACAAAAGAGTCAAGCCAAGACAGTTCACACCGGGACAGCTGGTGTTAAAGAAAATTTTTCCGCATCAAGATGAAGCCAAAGGGAAGTTCTCTCCCAACTGGAAAGGTCCGTGCATGGTTCACCGGGTTCTGACAGGAGGAGCCCTCATACCTACAGAAATGGATGGAGAAGTTTGGCCAAAGCCGATTAATTCAGATGCAGTCAAGCGCTACTTTGTGTAATTTTTTCCCTGCATAATATAATTGAACTACGCTTGACCTGATTCCCGTTTAAGAGGGGATACGTAGGCAGCCTTATGGGTTCGGTCACAATTCAACAAAATTTTCATTTTCCCCCAAAATTGGTAACTGGGGCAGACTTTTGAGGAGGACCCTCAAAATTCCGTAGCAAGAGAGGTTGCAATGTCTTGAACCACGTCACAGTCGTCGGTTCATCTAAAAGTTATTCTTAATTATATACTTATGTCACATTTTTATGAAATCATGCATGTTTGTCACTAAAATTTCCTTGTTTAGCAACACTACCCCAGTGATACATACAGTATTACCAGATCAAAGCCGCAGGTCAAGCAGAGCTAGCAGGGATACGAACTAACCATCCCTTTTTTTTAAAACTCACGATTTTTCTTTGGATTCAGGCACTTGGATTGCAAAATCATCAAACATACTATACACTCACGAAACAAACAATATTCAGGAATACAACTCTCAGGACCGTTTCACTTACCCACATTTCCTATCCACACACATCAGCGACATTCCGTGTGTCCCCAACAGTCACAATATCGCAATCCGCTATCAGCTAAGAAAGCTCCGTTACCATTTGCCGTTTTGTTTCTTGCATAAGGCTACCATTCTACCTTCCGAGACTAAACACGGTCTCCGTCTGCATTTCTGCATTGCATAGGGCTACTGTTATGCCTTCCAAGACTAAACACTGTCTCTATCTGCATTTGCATTACATAAAGCTACCATTCTGCCTTCCAATCTGCATAAGGCTACTATTCCGCCTTTCGAGGTTAAGCTCTACCTCTATCCGCATTTGCATTGCATGAGGCTACCATTCTGCCTTCCAACTTGCATAAGGCTACTATTCTGCCTTCCGAGGTTAAGCTCTACCTTTATCTGCATTTACATTGCACGGCTGAAAGATCGCCACATTGCATGGCTGAAAGATCGCCACATTGCATGGCTGAAAGATCGCCACATTGCACGGTTGAAAGATCGCCACACAGCATGGATGAAAGATCGCCACATTGCACGGCTGAAAGATTGCCACATTGCACGGGCTGAAAGATCGCCACATTGCACGGCTGAAAGATCGCCACATTGCACGGCCGAAAGATCGCCACATGCTACTGCATCCTTCATGGGCTGAAATATTGCCAATTTATCCAAAGGCGTCATTGTTCGGAGGCACCATCCTCATAGCCCGAGAACACCATGTCATTGCCTGAGGATCCCTTTCAATCTTTTGCATATCATTATTCAAAGGCACCATGGTTCGGAGGCACCATTTTCATAGCCCGAGAGCATCATTTCATGCGGATCCTTTATTACACGCTTCATGGTCCAGGACATCATGGTCTAAAGACGTCATCCTAACCGTCTGAAGACAACATTCATGGTCCGAGGGAATTTGCATCATGTCTAAATTTACGCACAATATATGCTAGTATTACTTATCATCAGGTAAATTGGCAAGCAACAGCCGTCCCGGCAGGAGCGTTTCCGCTCCGGCGCCCGCAGCCACATTAGACCTAACTACTTCCGAAAGCCTTTCATTCACCCTGACCAAAATATTGCGTCCGTTCTTGGAAAATACCTGTCGGCATACTCCGCCAACAGGATCCTGAACTATATATCGCCTGATTTCTGAAAAACCTGGGATATGCAGGCAGCTCAGAAGCCAGGGCGCGACCTATGTTCTTCAAACCATTTCATTCGGTCAAAATTTGGCCATCATATCTTTACCCGATAACTCTTTCATCCTTCCCGGGTAAAGAGGGGCAACTGTTGATACCCAATTTTTCCTATATATATTTTATATGCAAAGTGCCTTCAAAATAGCATACGTATGCATATATAAGCATATCCAAGTGTTTCCTTATTTTTCCTTAATTTTAAAAGATTTTTAAATCAATTTATCCCCCTATTTTATCCATAAAAATCCAACAATTATTTCTAAAATTATTACTTTGGTAATTCATCTGTTGAAATTTTTTATTTATGCTAAGATATGGCTAAGGTAATTTTTGCATATTTTTTACAAATTTAGTTAGTATTTTTAAGCTAAAGTGCATATAATTACAATATTAGCCCCTTTTTGGATTTAATTATGTTTTATATTCATAAAATTAAGTCTGGTTTATTTAAATAGTTAATTATGTGCTATAAATCATTTTGGTACCTTTAATTTATTTTCTGAAATTATTTATTATATTTATAAATCAAATGGGGAAAATGGCTATTTAAAATCTAGCCAGATTTTATTTCAATTATGGCCTAAATTCTACCCCAATTTAAACCCAATTTACCCCGACCCAATTCCTACTCATACCCCGACCTCAACCCAATTAAATTGACCCATACCTGGATCCCCACCTAACCCTTTAAATCTCAGCCGTTGATCATTTAGATCAACGGCCACCGGCTGCCCTTTCCTAATTAAACCCAAAAGACCCCCCAAACCTAATTCATTATTCACAATCCGCCGCCCTTGAACTCTTTTTCTCTCCCAATTCCTCTCTACAACAACCCTAAACCCTAGCCGCCGCCACCCTAATCCACCTTAATACATGGCCTTTCAAGGTCATCGGAGACCTGTACCAGCCTTCCATGGCTTCTACGT
The DNA here is from genome assembly GCF_001879085.1 of Nicotiana attenuata. Lineage (NCBI taxonomy): Eukaryota > Viridiplantae > Streptophyta > Magnoliopsida > Solanales > Solanaceae > Nicotiana > Nicotiana attenuata. The sequence continues at coordinate 5,401 of NW_017678541.1, forward strand.
GTTTAGTTCTGTGGTATCATGACCAGACTCTGAAAGAGCTTGGTCCAGGCCTGGTTCGATCTCAGTTCATGGCCCTTCTCCGGTCATCCTTGACCTTTCTCCGGCTAGCCACGGCCATTCGAGTCAGATCCTTGACTCTCCTTGTTAGATTGGTAACTTTTGAAGCCTCTCTCACATTTTCTAGGTTCTTCCGAAACCCTAATATCTAAGACCTTTTCGACTTCTTTCAGGTTTACCTTAGATCCATGCTTGCTATGAGTTTTTAAACATCTTCTCGAAGTTTCTTCAATTTTGCTTTCAAAAATGACTCTTTGTCTTTTCCGATTAGGGTTTTCCTGTTAAGTTATTTCAAAATCTCTTCTCTGACTTTTAATATGTTTAAGATGTGTGCATGTTTGTTTAAATTCTTGCTTGACTTGTCTGTTTACCATCTTTCGAACTCGTTGTTGTTGAAAACCCTGATTTCTTTTAGGTCTCAGTCGAGTTCAAAAAAAAAGCTGTCTGTTAGATGAGTGTTTGTTTGGTTAAGTTTGTTTGATCTATTTTCTTATCATCTTTTAGGCTCGACTATTGTTGAAAGAACCTATGTCTTTGGGTGTGAAATGGTTCGTTTGAATACCTGACTCGATTTGAAGTTCTTTGTTTCAGAATCTCTTTTTCTTTATGTGATTCCTCTTATTTTAGGCTCCTATTATCTTTAAAACTTGACTATGATTGAAACCCTAATTTCTCAAAGGGTTTTCCTTGCCTGCTGCTGTGAAACTTTTGCATGTTCTGACACTCTGCTATTGACTCAAATGTGACCTGACCTACCTGATTGTTATGCTTCGAAGGTTTGCTTTACTACTGAGCCTTATACCTATTTCTGTATGCCGTTTCTTTTGCCAATGAATTTGGCCTCGCATGTCTGGTGTCCCTGCTCACCCTGTTTAAATATTGAAGAGCAGAAGCATGTTACTTCTTTAATTGATCTCCAATCTTGTGACTGATTTCAAAACCTTTCTTTTATGAATTCTAATTTCACTCGCCTGTCAAGGTTAATTGATTCCTTTCCTTATTTTTGCCTTGTTGAATCCTTTCCCAAAATAAGTATATTTCTGTACTTAGACTTGATTACTTACTCAATGGTTTTACTACTCCTTTTATGGCATAATCATTCTGCTTACAAACTGATTTTCTTTCCATATTTTGAGCCTGTTACTGCCCGTTAAACAAGTGATCTCTTAATTAAAAGGGATCCACTAGGTTAATTGATTCTGACTGTGATTATTTCCATATTTGTATTGAAACTTTACTTATTACCTTACTTCTCACATGTTTTCAAAAGCTATAAATACCTTGCACCCCTCTTCTTTCAAAGACACGAACACAAGGATAAAATACTTGAGTTCAGACACACAGTCCACTAAAATTTCTCTCTTTTCTCTGTTGCTACTTGTATTGCTGCCTTACCCAGCCGGCTGAAAGACAAGGCTAGGCTGTGGGAAGCTTGCTTACATTTTCTCTGCATTTGCATCCTTACTGGTATATTCTAGCTAATTTTCAGCACCAACAACATCATATTTCTTTATTATTTCCTTCAACCTTGCTTGTTTCCTACTTGTGTTTAATCAAGTTCCATTATTAAGCATGTTGTAATCTGCCCTTTCTATTCCGAATGATTACTTATGAATTCTGTCAATTACTTGTTATGGCTTATGAATCCTAAATCCCTATCCCCAATGTGTTTGGTATCTGTGGTTGGTTTGGGGCATGACAGCATTAGACATTGCTGTGCATGACCCAAACTTGATCCCCTGGGATCATAACCTCCATATCTCCTCTAGATGTTGTGTGTTCTGATTGGTTTATAGGCATGCCAACACCTTCTATTGCTGTGCATGCCCAAAGCTGATCCCTACCTAAGTACATATGCTCTTTGCAATGGATTCCCAGCCCCTGACCCCCTTTGTATTATTAACTCTGTGCTTTACTATTACTGTTTTACCATCACCCTTTACCCCTTTCCTTTCCCTCTTCAGTTTTTAAATCTCTATTCCTGCACTTTCACCATACTCTTAGACTTAGGTTCTGCCCCTCTTGTGTGAGCCTTGCTTTGGGACCCATGAGCTCCCTCTGAACTTGGACACATACAGGCTGGCCCTTCCACACTGCACTTATCTCTATCTGGTTCTATGAACCTGGGTGTAAGACCCTTAGGGAACTCTGACACAACCAGGTCTGAGAAAGGCTTTGAAACATGACATTTTGAGGTGGTTTATTCCCTAACTCAGAGAGGAAGTCAAGAATCAGGCTTCCTCTGGTTGTAACTTCTTTTTCTAGTTTTGATGTAATTCATTATTTCTGGTTTGTAATAATTTGTAATAAACACTCGGGGGTTGGCTAGTGAAAAAGGGATGGGTAATTATGCATGCTCAAGGGTATAAAATATGCCTATAGGATTTATGATTCAATTCTGCATTTAGACACCATGTCTACAGGACTTATTTCAAATTTTGCACGTTCAACTTCACATCTAGATAACCTGCCTATAGGACTTTATTCAAATTATGCACGTTTGTTACCACTTAGATATCATGCTTTAGGATCTAAACGGCTATAAGCAGATCTCATGTTCGTAATGTTAAAATCAGTATAATGTGTAGAAATCATGCCTATAGGAATTCCCAAATAAAATCCTGCCTGTTTCCATTTCGACTAGATATCATGCCCATAGGGGTTAAAATCAGCATTTAGATATCATGTCTATAGGGGATTAAAATCAGCAATAGTAGATACCATCGTTTGCAGAATCTAAAACTAGTCTAATTTTGAAATCTGTCTATTCTGAACCATCTTTAGTAACTTAATCTCCTTATTTAGCACGATTTAGCAAACATGCCTATAGGATCTCAAACCGTTCATTTTTAGTTCGTTGTTGCTTGTCACATTATGAATCAGTAATAGATACCATGTTCATAAGAGATCACACTTAGGCAAGCCTTAGGTAATAACAACAATAAAACTGAACTCTCCTTTGTTAACCAGTAATTGCTACAACCAGCAGGCAGGCCTGATTCGGGCTTCCTAACTGAGTCATGTAATAGACCAGGTCTCCCCCAGCAATTAAAATCCCCTTTCCTTAGTATTTTTAGATTCAGACCCTGATTGTTGTTTAAGTCATGCTATTCATATGTTTTGCTTGAGGAGGTATACGTGAGCCTTTTATTTGTTTGCATACATCCCCTAACGTGCAACATTATGTGTTTTGTATGTCACCTTAGATTTTTCACCTTTGAAACTTCAAGTCAGCCTAATATCCCTCCCTTTTAGGAATAATAGTCCTAAGTGCCTCCGGGACTGATAGGAATGGGACGGGTAATAGCATGCAATAATGGGCGAGATCAATCCGTGCTTTAGTACCTTAACAGGGTGGGAAGGGTAGATATGGATATGATGACCGGTGCACTAATACCACGTGTAGCCCCTCTTTTGAGGAGTGATTACCGGGTATTGCATTGATATGATCCATATTATAAATAAACCTAGGACCCCCTCCCCCTCTTTCCTTTTCCTTTAGAGCATTGTAACTTCTTGTCAAAAATCAGCCTTTTAATGATTGCTCTTTCAAACTTTGCTTTACTTTCAAACATTTGGGTATTAAAATCCCCTCTTATTTGAGGCTTATCTGTTTAAATGTTAATTTCACCAAATTCACAAAGAAACTATCTGGTCGGGAACCACACTAGTGGATCCTGAGGGGTGCCTAACACCTTCCCCTTAGGATAATTTCAAGCCCTTACCCTATCTCTGGTTATCAAGCAAACTTAGAAATGAACCTTGTAGGTGTCCTAATGCGCCATAAATCATTAGGTGGCGACTCTTCAAAAATGCAAAAACCCAATTCCTAAAAGGAACGAGTTGCCCTATACCCAAAAATGTCATTAACCCGATTCTCCTAACGCAAGGAGGGAAAAAAGGGGGCGCGACAGCATGGCGAGTCTGCTGGGGATTTTTAGGCTTTTACCATTTCAGATTGTCCTTGTGAATTTGTACCTTCCCTTTACATGCAACTACTTGTTTAAATTCCTTTAAGCGTTTAATTTCTTTTATAAGGCAAAACTGACTTATCTTCTTCGTTTCTTTTCTTTATTGCTGGTTTAAATTATAAATTGCTGTATTTACTACTTTTTTAACATGCAAATACGTGACAACATGCTTTTTAATTATTGCATAATCATGCTCAACATCATACTCCATTCGTGCCAAAACAAATACTATAGCAACGCTTATAATAAGTGGTTGCGCTCTTCCTATATCATTACCCCCTAAATTCGGAAAGGCATATTTGCGGTAAAACTAGTCGATCAACGGTGTAGTCGACGGTTCCGTGCCTTCCCCCTTTGAGTTGTCCGCTCAAGGGTACCGGTCTAAAACCCCATAGAAACCCTACTCTGTTCAAATTGTGCATGCATCATGGTCAAACCTAGCCGGGTCAGTTATGTTGTCCACATAATGATCCTTTAAGATAGCCTTGTCCAAAGTCCACTGGGTTTCCCTAAACCCAAACGGACATCATCACGTTCTGTGCATTTATTTGGAGAACTAAATGCTTCATGCTAATCATTGATGTTAAATAGTCGAGTCTGGTGGGGGCAGGGTCCAACCCTTATGTTTTGCAGATAATGAGGTATGAAGTCCCCAGATTCGGCATGGTCACCAACATCCACCCGTGATTGCTAAGCTGGTGGAAAGATTTACACTCTAGTGACCAAAATCGTTTCTCAAAAGGGTTGAAGATAGTCAAGAGGCTAAAGGGGCTGAAGGCGGACATCTAGCCAGGGCCTACTTATTGCTGGGACTTCGCGAGTTGGGGAAGCTGTTCGACGGAGCAAAGGATGCCGAATCTGGGGAGGGTCCTTCTGGGACTAAATAGATAGGAGTTTATCTTTTTTCGCTTTATAAAATGTAATAAGGCCAATGGCCATTAGTGATTTTTATTTCTTGCTTATTTAGTGTCATTTTGGGATTCGTCTATTTTTTTATCAATAAAATGAGGCATTTAGCATTCCAAGTTCTCCAAATCAACTTGTCGCTAGGCCCACTTCGGCCACAACGAGGTCCCCAAATAGGACACGCTTTACATTCCAGCACTATGTGTTTAAATACTGCCATACTTTTCATGATCCCCACTAACTTGTTTACCTTTTCGTTTTATTTTTTGTTTTGTTATTCCCCTCCCCAAAGGTTAGTTCGTGCACTCTGGCATGATCATCTTAAACAGAGGGCCACATCTCAAGAATTGGACCATCAGGACAACTAGAGCCCGACGAGTCTCGGGGTAGCAAGGCTAAAACAAGCATCATGCACTGTTTTTATTTACTAGATGATTTTCTTTTCGCATTTTTATTCCCATAATAAGATCTTCAATGTTCAAAATAGTTATGAAATTTATCAAAGCATTTCGACTTTTCTTATGAATCAACACTCATTATTATTTTTCCCTCATTACTTTACTTATACAGCATTACTATTACTTATCTTGATGAACCAATGACTGTGACATGCAATGAGATAACGCAACAAACGGACATTGATCCAGAAGAATATGACATACCAGAGGATATTGTCAAAGAAGTGGAGAACTTTGAGAACAGAACTAAGTCCAACCTAGACGAAACAGAAATTGTTAACCTGGGAGATGCAGAAAACGTCAAGGAAACACGAATCAGCCTTCACTTATCACCATCAGAAAAGAAGGAATACACAGAATTTCTGAAGGAATATGAGGACATATTCGCCTGGTCATATGACGACATGACTGGTCTGAGTACGTCTATTGTAGCTCACAACTGCCAACCGATCCGACATGTCCGCCGGTAAAACAAAAGCTCAGAAAATTCAAGCCTGACATGAGTTTGAAAATCAAGGAAGAAGTCACTAAGCAAGTCAAAGCTAAGGTTCTCAGGGTAGTCGAATACCCGACATGGTTAGCCAACATAGTGCCAGTGCCAAAGAAGGATGGGAAGGTCAGAGTCTATGTCGACTACCGGGATCTCAACCGGGCCAGTCCGAAAGACGACTTCCCCTTGCCAAATATACACAGCTTGATCGACAATTGTGCCAAGCATGAGCTGCAGTCATTTGTAGATTGTTTCGCTGTTTGTCATCAGATCTGGATGGATGAAGAAGATGTTGAGAAAACGGCTTTCATTACACCGTGGGGAATGTACTGTTACAAGATGATGCCGTTCGGCTTGAAGAATGCAGGGGCCACCTACATGAGGGCCATGACCACCATCTTCCATGATATGATACACAAGGAAATTGAGGTATATGTGGATGATGTTATCCTCAAGTCCAAGAAGTCCATTGATCACATGGAAGATTTGAGGAAGTTCTTCAACAGATTGCGAAGGTACAACCTGAAACTGAATCCCGCAAAGTGTGCATTTGGGGTTCCTGCCGGGAAGTTGCTTGGGTTTATCGTGAGCCGCCGAGGAATAGAACTGAATCCATCAAAAGTCAAAGCCATTCAAGAACTTCCACCGCCAAAGAACAAGAAGGACGTGATGAGTTTCTTGGGAAGACTCAACTACATCAGCCGGTTCATAGCACAGTCCACAGTCATCTGCGAGCCAATTTTAAGATGTTGAAGAAGGACGCCGCTACTAAATGTTCCGACGACTGTCAAAAGGCCTTCGACAGAATCAAGGAGTACCTGTCAACACCACCAGTCTTGGTCCCGCCCGAGCTCGGTAGACCCCTATTACTCTGCATCGCAGTACTAGATGGAGCCTTTGGTTGCGTTTTGGGGAAGCATGATGAAACGGGGAGAAATGAACAAGCCATTTACTATCTCAGCAAGAAGTTCACTCCCTACGAAGCCCGGTATTCTCTTTCGGAATGCACCTGCTGTGCTTTGACTTGGGTAGCTCAAAAGCTGAGACATTACTTCTATGCCTATACCACGTATCTCATATCAAGGATGGACCCTTTAAAGTACATCATTCAGAAGCCCATGCCCACTGGCAAGCTAGCCAAGTGGCAAATCCTGCTGAGTGAATTCGATATTGTGTACATAACCCAGAAGGCGATCAAAGGACAAGCACCGGCAGACCGCCTTGCTGAAAACCCCGTGGATGGAGAATATGAACCTTTGAAAACATATCTTCCCGATGAAGAGGTATCATTCATAGGACAAGACATTGCAGAGTCCTACGATGGTTGGAGAATGTTCTTCGATGGAGCAGCAAACTTCAAAGGAGTTGGCATAGGAGCAGTCTTAGTGTCAGAAACCGGTCAGCATTATCTGGTGTCTGCCAAACTCAGGTTCCCCTGCACCAACAAAATGGCTGAGTACGAAGCCTGCATCTTAGGGCTCAAGATGGCCATCGACATGAGCGTTCAAGAGTTGCTAGTGATTGGAGATTCAGATTTACTCATACATCAGGTGCGTGAAGAATGGGCAACCAAGAACTCCAAGATACTCCCGTATCTGCATCATGTACAGGAATTGAGAAAGAGGTTCACAAAGACGGAGTTCCAGCATGTCCCCAGAGTCCAGAATGAGTTCGCCGATGCATTGGCTACCCTATCATCCATGATACAACATCCAAATAAGAATTTCATTGATCCCATTCCGGTGAAAATTCATAATCAGCCAACTTACTATGCCCATGTTGAAGAGGAAGCAGACAGAAAACCTTGGTTCCATGATATCAAAGAATATTTGGCGAAAGGAGAGTACCCGGAGCTTGCCAATCATACTCAAAAGCGCACATTTCGGAGGTTGTCTAACAATTTCTTTCACAGCGGAGGAATCCTGTTAGGAGGACTCCGGATTTGGGATTATTAAGGTGTGTCGACGCAAAAGAAGCATCCAAGCTGCTAGAGGAAATTCATGCTGGGACCTGCGGTCCACATATGAACGGTTTTGTCTTAGCAAAGAAGATACTCCGGGCTGGTTACTTTTGGATGAATATAGAAACAGACTGCATCCAGTATGTCCGGAAATGCCACCGCCGTCAAATACATGCAGACATGATAAAGGTACCTCCAAGCGAGCTCAATACAACAAGCTCACCATGGCCGTTCGCCGCTTGGGGAATGGATGTTATTGGACCAATCGAGCCTGCTGCTTCCAACGGACATAAGTTCATCCTAGTAGCAATTGACTACTTCACCAAGTGGGTCGAAGCAGCATCTTACATAGCGGTGACTAAGAAAGTCGTGGCAGACTTTGTCCGCGATCGCATTGTATGCCGATTCGGGATTCCAGAGTCAAATCATTACTGATAATGGCTCCAACCTCAACAGTGACTTGATAAAAGCTATGTGTGAATCCTTCAAGATCAGACACAAGAATTCTACAACCTACAAGCCTCAAATGAACGGAGCTGTGGAAGCCGCCAATAAGAATATCAAGAAAATATTGAGGAAAATGATAGAGAAGCATAAACAATGGCACGAGAAGTTATCATTTGCTCTGTTGGGGTATCGCACCATAGTCCGCACATCAACTGGGGCAACCCCCTATATGCTGGTTTATGGTACAGAAGCCGTCATTCCCGCCGAAGTAGAAATTCCTTCCTTAAGGATCATACAGGGAGCTGAGCTCGACGATGCAGAATGGGTGAAAAATCGTTATGAGCAACTAGCTCTTATAGACGGAAAGAGGATGAACATAGTTTGCCATGGTCAACTCTATCAGAACAGAATGTCCAGAGCCTTCAACAAAAGAGTCAAGCCAAGACAGTTCACACCGGGACAGCTGGTGTTAAAGAAAATTTTTCCGCATCAAGATGAAGCCAAAGGGAAGTTCTCTCCCAACTGGAAAGGTCCGTGCATGGTTCACCGGGTTCTGACAGGAGGAGCCCTCATACCTACAGAAATGGATGGAGAAGTTTGGCCAAAGCCGATTAATTCAGATGCAGTCAAGCGCTACTTTGTGTAATTTTTTCCCTGCATAATATAATTGAACTACGCTTGACCTGATTCCCGTTTAAGAGGGGATACGTAGGCAGCCTTATGGGTTCGGTCACAATTCAACAAAATTTTCATTTTCCCCCAAAATTGGTAACTGGGGCAGACTTTTGAGGAGGACCCTCAAAATTCCGTAGCAAGAGAGGTTGCAATGTCTTGAACCACGTCACAGTCGTCGGTTCATCTAAAAGTTATTCTTAATTATATACTTATGTCACATTTTTATGAAATCATGCATGTTTGTCACTAAAATTTCCTTGTTTAGCAACACTACCCCAGTGATACATACAGTATTACCAGATCAAAGCCGCAGGTCAAGCAGAGCTAGCAGGGATACGAACTAACCATCCCTTTTTTTTAAAACTCACGATTTTTCTTTGGATTCAGGCACTTGGATTGCAAAATCATCAAACATACTATACACTCACGAAACAAACAATATTCAGGAATACAACTCTCAGGACCGTTTCACTTACCCACATTTCCTATCCACACACATCAGCGACATTCCGTGTGTCCCCAACAGTCACAATATCGCAATCCGCTATCAGCTAAGAAAGCTCCGTTACCATTTGCCGTTTTGTTTCTTGCATAAGGCTACCATTCTACCTTCCGAGACTAAACACGGTCTCCGTCTGCATTTCTGCATTGCATAGGGCTACTGTTATGCCTTCCAAGACTAAACACTGTCTCTATCTGCATTTGCATTACATAAAGCTACCATTCTGCCTTCCAATCTGCATAAGGCTACTATTCCGCCTTTCGAGGTTAAGCTCTACCTCTATCCGCATTTGCATTGCATGAGGCTACCATTCTGCCTTCCAACTTGCATAAGGCTACTATTCTGCCTTCCGAGGTTAAGCTCTACCTTTATCTGCATTTACATTGCACGGCTGAAAGATCGCCACATTGCATGGCTGAAAGATCGCCACATTGCATGGCTGAAAGATCGCCACATTGCACGGTTGAAAGATCGCCACACAGCATGGATGAAAGATCGCCACATTGCACGGCTGAAAGATTGCCACATTGCACGGGCTGAAAGATCGCCACATTGCACGGCTGAAAGATCGCCACATTGCACGGCCGAAAGATCGCCACATGCTACTGCATCCTTCATGGGCTGAAATATTGCCAATTTATCCAAAGGCGTCATTGTTCGGAGGCACCATCCTCATAGCCCGAGAACACCATGTCATTGCCTGAGGATCCCTTTCAATCTTTTGCATATCATTATTCAAAGGCACCATGGTTCGGAGGCACCATTTTCATAGCCCGAGAGCATCATTTCATGCGGATCCTTTATTACACGCTTCATGGTCCAGGACATCATGGTCTAAAGACGTCATCCTAACCGTCTGAAGACAACATTCATGGTCCGAGGGAATTTGCATCATGTCTAAATTTACGCACAATATATGCTAGTATTACTTATCATCAGGTAAATTGGCAAGCAACAGCCGTCCCGGCAGGAGCGTTTCCGCTCCGGCGCCCGCAGCCACATTAGACCTAACTACTTCCGAAAGCCTTTCATTCACCCTGACCAAAATATTGCGTCCGTTCTTGGAAAATACCTGTCGGCATACTCCGCCAACAGGATCCTGAACTATATATCGCCTGATTTCTGAAAAACCTGGGATATGCAGGCAGCTCAGAAGCCAGGGCGCGACCTATGTTCTTCAAACCATTTCATTCGGTCAAAATTTGGCCATCATATCTTTACCCGATAACTCTTTCATCCTTCCCGGGTAAAGAGGGGCAACTGTTGATACCCAATTTTTCCTATATATATTTTATATGCAAAGTGCCTTCAAAATAGCATACGTATGCATATAAGCATATCCAAGTGTTTCCTTATTTTTCCTTAATTTTAAAAGATTTTTAATACAATTTATCCCCCTATTTTATCCATAAAAATCCAATAATTATTTCTAAAATTATTACTTTGGTAATTCATCTGTTGAAATTTTTTATTTATGCTAAGATATGGCTAAGGTAATTTTTGCATATTTTTTACAAATTTAGTTAGTATTTTTAAGCTAAAGTGCATATAATTGCAATATTAGCCCCTTTTTAGATTTAATTGTGTTTTATATTCATAAAATTAAGTCTGATATTTTTAAATAGTTAATTATGTGCTATAAATTATTTTTGTACCTTTAATTTCTTTCCAGAAATTATTTTATTATTTTTATAAATCAAATGGGGAAAATGGCTATTTAAAATCTAGCCAGATTTCATTTCAATTATCGCCTAAATTCTACCCCAATTTAAACCCAATTTACCCGACCTAATTCGTACTCATACCCGACCCCAACCCAATTAAAATGACCCATACCTGGATCCCCACCTAACCCTTTAAATCTCAGCCGTTGATCATTTAGATCAATGGCCACCGTCTGCCCTTTCCTAATTAAACCCAAAAGACCCCCCCCAAACCTAATTCATTATTCACAATCCGCCACCCTTGAACTCTTCCTCTCTCCCAAATCCTCTCTACAACAACCCTAAACCCTAGCTGCCGCCACCCTAATCCACCTTAATCCATGGCCTTTCGAGGTCATCTGAGACCTGCACCAGCCTTCCATGGCTTCTACGTGTTTAGTTCTGTGGTCTCATGACCAGACTCTGAAAGAGCTTGGTCCAGGCCTGGTTCGATCTCAGTTCATGGCCTTTCTCCGGTCATCCTTGACCTTTCTCCGGCCAGCCATGGCCGTTCGAGTCAGATCCTTGACTGTCCTGATTAGATTGGTAACTTTCGAAGCCTCTCTCACCTTTTCTGGGTTCTTCTGAAACCCTAATTTCTAAGACCTTTTCGACTTCTTTCAGGTTTACCTTAGATCCATGCTTGCTATGAGTTTTTAAACATCTTCTCGAAGTTTCTTCAATTTTGCTTTCAAAAACGACTATTTCTCTTTTCCGATTAGGGTTTTCCTGTTAAGTTATTTCAAAATCTCTTCTCTGACTTTTATATGTTTAAGATGTGTGCTTGTTTGTTTAAATTCTTGCTTGACTTGTCTGTTTACCTTCTTTCGAACTCGCTGTTGTTGAAAACCCCGATTTCTTTTGGGTCTCAGTCGAGTTCTAAAAAAAAAAGCTGTTTGTTAGATGAGTGTTTGTTTAGTTAAGTTTTGTTTGATCTATTTTTTTTATCATCTTTTAGGCTCGACTATTGTTGAAAGAACCTATGTCTTTGGGTCTGAAATGGTTCGTTTGAATACTTGACTCGATTTGAAGTTTTTTGTTTCTCTCTTTTTCTTTATGTGATTCCTCTGATTTTAGGTTCCTGTTATCTTTAAAACTTGACTAAGATTGAAACCCTAATTTTTCGAAGGGTTTTCCATACCTGCTGCTGTGAAACTTTTGCATGTTCTGACACTCTGCTATTGACTCAAATGTGACCTGACCTACCTGATTGCTATGCTTTGAAGGTTTACTTTACTACTGAGCCTTATACCTAATTCTGTATGCTGTTTCTTTTGCCAATGAATTTGGCCTCGCATGTCTGGTGTCCCTGCTCACCCTATTTAAATACTAAAGAGCAGAAGCATGTTACTTCTTTGATTGATCTCCAATCTTGTGACTGATTTCAAAACCTTTCTTTTATGAATTCTAATTTCACTCGCCTGTCAAGGTTAATTGATTCCTTTCCTTATTTTTGCCTTGCTGAATCTTTTCCCAAAATAAGTATATTTCTGTACTTAGACTTGATTACTTACTCAATGGTTTTACTACTCCTTTTATGGCAATAATCATTTTGCTTACAAACTAATTTTCTTTCCATATTTTGAGCCTGTCACTGCCCGTTAAACAAGTGATCTCTTAATTAATGGGGATCCACTTGGTTAATTGATTCCGACTGTGATTATTTCCATGTTTGTATTGAAACTTTACTTATTACCTTACTTCTCACATGTTTTCAAAAGCTATAATACCCTGCACCCCTCTTCTTTCAAAGACACGAACACAAGGAACAAAATACTTGAGTTAAGACACACACTCCACTAAAATCTCTCTTTTTTCTCTGTTGCTACTTTTATTGCTACCTTACCTAGCTGGCTGAAAGCCAAGGCTAGGCTGTGGGAAGCATGCTATCTCTGTATTTGCATCCTTACTAGTATGTTCTCGCTAATTTTCAGCACCAACAACAACATGTTTCTTTATTATTTCCTTCAACCTTGCTTGTTTCCTACTTGTGTTTAATCAAGTTCCATTATTAAGCATGTTGTAATCCGCCCTTTCAATTCCGAATGATTTCTTATGAATTCTGTCAATTACTTATTATGGCTTATGAATCCTAAATCCCCGTCCCCAATGTGTTTGGTATCTGTGGTTGGTTTAGGGCATGACAGCATTAGACATTGCTGTGCATGACCCAAACCTGTTTCCCTGGGATCATAACCTCCATATCTCCTCTAGATGTTGTGTGTTCTGATTGGTTTATAGGCATGCCAACACCTTCTATTGCTGTGCATGCCCAAAGCTAATCTCTGCCTAAGTACATATGCTCTTTGCAATGGATTCCCAGCCCCTGACCCCCTTTGTATTATTAACTCTGTGCTTTACTATTACTGTTTTCCCATCACCCTTTACCCCTTTCCTTTCCCTCTTCAGTTTTTAAATCTCTATTCTTGCACTTCCACCATACTCTTAGACTTAGGTTCTGCCCCTCTTGTGTGAGCCTTGCTTTGGGACCAATGAGCTCCCTCTGAACTTGGACACATAAGGGCCGGCCCTTCCACACTGCACTCATCTGTATCTGGTTCTATGAACCTGGGTGTAAGACCCTTAGGGAACTCTGACAGACCCAGGTCTGAGCAAGGCTTTGAAACATGGCATTTTGAGGTGGCTTATTCCCTAACTCAAAGAGGAAGTCAAGAATCAGGCTTCCTCTGGTGGTAACTTCTTTTTTTAGTTTTGATGTAATTCAATATTTCTGGTTTGTAATAATTTATACTAAACATTCGGGGGTTGGCTAGTGAAAAAGGGATGGGTAGTTATGCATGCTCAAGGGTAGAAAACATGCCTATAGGATTTGTGATTCAATTCTGCATTTAGACACCATGTCTACATGACTTATTTCAAATTCTGCACGTTCAACTTCATATCTAGATAACCTGCCTATAGGACTTTATTCAAATTATGCACGTTTGTTACCACTTAGATATCACGCTTTTGGATCTAAACGGCTATAAGCAGATCTCATGTTCGTAATGTTAAAATAAGTTTAATGTGTAGAAATCATGCCTATAGGAATTCCGAAATAAAATCCTGCCTGTTTCCATTTCAACTAGATATCATGCCCATAGGGGTTAAAATCAGCATTTAGATATCATGTCTATAGGGGATTAAAATCAGCAATAGTAGATACCATCGTCTGCAGAATCTAAAACTAGTCTAATTTTAAAATTAGTTTATTCTGAACCAGCTTTAGTAACTTAATCTCCTTATTTAACGCGGTTTAGCAAACATGCCTATAGGATCTCAAACAGATCATTTTTAGTTTGTTGTTGCTTGTCACATTATGAATCAGTAAAATTACCATGTTCATAAGAGCTCACACCTAGGCAAGCCTTAGGTAATAACAACAATAAAACTGAACTCTCCTCTGTTAACCAGTAATTGCTACAACCAGCAGGCAGGCCTGATTCGGGCTTCCTAACTGAGTCATGTAATAGACCAGGTCTCCCCCGGCAATTAAAATCCCCTTTCCTTAGTATTTTTAGATTCAGACCCTGATTGTTGTTTAAGTCATGCTATTCATATGCTTTCTTGAGGAGGTATACATGAGCCTTTTATTTGTTTGCATGCTTCCCCTAACGTGCAGTATTATGTGTTTTGTATATCGCCTTAGAATATTCACCTTTGAAACTTCAAGTCAGCCTAATATCCCTCTCTTTTAGGAATATTAGTCCTAAGTGCCTCCGGGACTGATAGTGATGTTATAAACGTCAATACCACACAAGAGGGGGGGGGGTGATTTGTGTGGTACCTAATTTTTGCGTTAGAAGAACCTGGTTCTTCTAAGTGTTCTAACTACAGCAGTTTGCGGAATAATAAATGCTGAAAGTAAAGTGCACAGATATTTTTACTTGGAAAACACCTGGCTCAAAAGGTGAAAAAACCACGACCTACTACTCAGTAGGATTTTCCCAAACTCCACTAAAATCACTGAGCCAAAAACTGCATTTACAAAACTCTTTGTAAACCTAAGGATTAACTCTAATCCCAGTGTAGCACACAGCCTCAACTGTTGCGACACTTTCAAGTTAACTCTAACTTGAATACTCAATATACCTATTACAATTGCTTCTATGAAAGCTGAAAGGTACAATATGAAAACCTACTACAATTGAACTACACTTAGAATAAACACAATGATGAAACTGGTTCTTCTCTCTTAGTTCATGTAGCTTCAGACGCGCACACTTGTATCTCGCATATGTTGCTTGCAAATCAGACTTGATCTTTTTGCTCTCAAATATGCTTCACTTCTGCTTATGTGCAATCACCTGTAAAAGAGAACAATCGTTATATTTATAGAGTTAGTAATCAGAGTTTGATAAGAACTCGAATTGTGGATCCTTTGACAATTCGAGTCCAAGAACAACTCTAACTCCTAATCCATATCCTTGATCCGGATATAATTCTCTTTTCATAAGGAGACTTCAACTCCTTATCCTATATGCAATCTTTTCGATCAATTCAGAAGATATTGTTGCTGATCCTTGAGACTTATCTTCTTCACGCGTATGTCACATGTGTAAGCATATCAACACTGTGTCTCACATGATGGACCTGGTTCATGACTGAGTTTATTTTGTCAATCTTCAAAACTTCATCTGAACTTGGGCCAACAAATTCCCCCTTTTT
>NW_017678542.1:0-18148 GCF_001879085.1 Nicotiana attenuata
TTAATATCCTTCCCTTTTAGGATTAATAGTCCTAAATGCCTCCAGGACTGATAGGAATGGGACGGGTAATAGCATGCAATAAGTAATCGAGACCAATCCGCGCTTTAATACCTTAACGGGGTGGGAAAGGTAGATATGGATATGATGACCACGCGATAATGTCACGTGTAGTCCCTCATTGAGGAGTGATTACCGGACATTGTGTGGGGTGATCCATATTTTTAATAAACATAGGAACCCCCCCCCCCCCCTTCCCTTATTCTTTATTCTTTTTTTTCAGCATTGTAACTCCTTATTTAAAAATCAGCTCTTTGATTGTTCTTTCAAATTTGTTTACTTTCAAACCATTATGTATTGAAATCCCCTCTTACTTGAGCCTTATCTGCTTACGTGTTAATTGTACCCCAAATTCACAATAACTGTCTAGCCGGAAACCACACTAGTGGATCCTGAGGGGTGCCTAACACCTTCCCCTTAGGATAATTTCAAGCCCTTACCCAATCTCTGGTTATTCAAACAAGCTTAGAGTTGGATCTCTATTGGTGTCCTAATGCACCTTAATCATTAGGTGTCGACTCTTCAAATGCAAACCCAGTTCCCAAAAGGAACGAGTTGTCCCTCCAAATGTCATAAACCCGATTTCGCGAGAAAAAGGGGGCGCGACACACATAAGTCAATATTTGGTTGACTTTTCCAACTTAAACTTCTAAATAGGAGACTAAGTGTCTCATTTCACACCGAAATCACTCCGGACCCGAACCAACCAACACGATACGATGAATTACAGCTACGAAACACATAAGGAACCAGAAATGGGAAAAACGGGGCTATAACTCATGAAACGACCGGCCGGGTCGTTACAGTTTCAATTGTCTATGCCATAGCCAAATATCAGATTTCCTTTATTTGTCCTTAGAACTAAACAAACATACTGATATTGCTTTGCCTAACTCTTTCACACTTTGTGACTCCAAGTCCAATGCTTCGCATAACTGATTCACACTTTGTGACTCCAAGTCCAAATAATACAACTTTCCTCGTATGCCTTGTTCGATGTCCTTGTTCGATGTCCTTAAATACATAACATTCAAGCCAATATATCACAATACAAGATAGAATAGTGGTAATTTGAGAAACTAACAACAGATTAAATCAAATGATGGAACTACTAAGATAGAGTCTAAGTTCAAAGTAATAATAAAATACAAAGATCCGTCCCTAGTGAAAGATGTCGAAGAACTGTTAGATACCCAATTTTTTCCTGTATATTTCAATATGCAAAATACCTTTAAAATAGCTTGTATATGCATATATAAGCATGTCCCAATGTTTTAATATTTTTTCCTAATTTTTAAAGATTTTTAAATCAATTTATTGCTTTATTTTTATCAGGAAAAACCCAATAATTACTCCAAAAAATATCATTTTTGGTGATTTATTTATTGGATTATCATACCTATACTAAAATTTAGCTAACATAATTTTCGCATATTTTTGTAAATTTGCTTAGTATTTTTAAAGCTAAATTGCATATAACTGCAATATTAGCCTATTTTAAGATTCAATCGTGTTTGTATTTATAAAATTAACTCCAATATTTTTTATTTAATAATTATGTATTATTAATCATTTTAGTACTTTTAATTTATTCCCAAAAATTATTTTACTATTTTTATAAAATAAACAAGGGAAAAATGGCTATTTAAATATTAGCCCATTTTCATTTCAATTTTGGCCTGATTTGGCACCCAATTGAACCCAATCCTAAAACCCAATTACCCAGCCCAAATCTTAAACTACCCGACCCACGACCCTTTAAAAATAACCCACCCGGATCCCTATTCAATCCAGGTCATTGATCACAATGATCAACGGCCACCATTTAACCTTTCCTTTTTAATTTCCTTACCCCCAAACCCTAGTCATTTTGCGCCTGCAGCCGCCCTTGAATTCCCCTTTCTCCCAATTCTCTCAAGCTCCCTCAGAAACCCTAGCCGCCTCCCTCCACTTCCACCCTAAAATCACCTGAATCCATGGCTACCAAAGCCATTAAAGGCCTGTACCTGCCTCCTACGACTCCTACATGCCTGGTTACAATGGTTTCGAGGTCAGACCTTGAAAAAGCTTGGCCAAGACTTTGTTTCACTCGAGTTCTATGGCTGTCTCCGACCTTGCTCCGGCCAGCCATGGCTGTTCAAGCCTGATCTTGACTTCTCCTGCTTAGACCAATGACTTTCAAGCCTTTCTCACCATCTGGGTTCTTCTGAAACCCTAGCCTTCGAGGTTCTTCTGATTTTTTTAGATCCGTTGTATATCTATGTTTTCTCTAAGATTTTAAACATTTTCTCAAAGTTTCTTCCAAAACATTACCTTCAAAATCATTACCTTTTCCGATTTAGGGTTCTGTTAAGTCATTTCAAAGCTTTTCTGATTTTTAACACGTTCTACTGTGCTTCTTATGTTATTCTTCTACTGTGTTTCTTATGTTGATTCTTCTACCGTGTTTCTTATGTTGTTCTTCTGCTGCGTTTCTTATGTTAAAAGTCTTAGTTCTTCTTAAGGTTTCTGATTTTATTCTCTTTGTTGATATTTTTGCCTGATTCTCTTGTCTTTCATCTCTATATTCGATTGATGGTGAAAACCCCAAAATTTAGGGTTCATTCGAGTTTTGAGACTGTTTGCTATGCGATTTGCTTGACCCTCATCTCTGAATTTGTTTGATTTCGAAGCCTAATTCCTTTGAACCTATTCGAGCTTCTGAAAACTGCTTCGTCTATTTGAAGTTGCTCGACTGGATTCAAAGTCCTGGTTTCAACTTCTGTTTCTCTATGTGATTTGGTTTCTTGCAATCTTTGAACTAAACTATACTTCCAGAAAGGTCTTTTACTTGACTCTTTTGCATGCTTCTGATACCCTCTTCTCCCTATTACTAAGTTGACCTATGTGACTACCATGTTTCACTATCTACAGACTTTGTAATTATTATTGCTGCTTCTCTATACCATGGCTTAACCTCACATGCCTAATGTTTGTGCACTCTTTATATATGCTAAATTTCTCTCTCAAAATAACCCTTAATTGTGGACTGATTTCAGACCTCCTTGTGTAAGTACGATTGATTCTTTCCTTGTTTTGCTAATTTCCCTGTTTCTAAGGTCGATTTGAAAACTTTCATTAGCCTTTCGATTCTTCTATTTCTGACTTGGTTTATTTGTAACTTCGAATCCCTGACTCCTTGATTTACTATGTGCTGATAGATTTATTGTGTTTCTTACCTTATTTGGTTAACCGTGTATTTCAAAGATTCTTCATTAATTCTTCCCTTAATTAAACTCCTATGTATTTACCCCCAATTATCTACTTTGCACAAGATGTTTACTTGATCTCCTTCCTTAAATAATTTCTGTCCATTACCATTTAGTTTTAACTCCTTAATTAAAGGAAGTCCATATACTGATTGATTTTAATTGGTACATAGTTCCATAATTACTACTAAACTATGATTCTTGCCTTATTTCTGCACCTGTTTTCAAACTATAAATGCCCTGCACTCTCATTAACACAACACACACGAACACTCTTAGTTTTCTGAACTCACACTCACGTTAAAAAAAAAGCATTCTCTCTTGTTACTTGTACTGTGACCTGTTTTTCAAAGTCCTGCTACTGCTTTTACTGTATTTTGCCTCCTTGAAACTGGTACGTACTGATTAAGATTTTCCGCAATCACAAACAATGTGTTTATTTAATACCATTACTTGCATGTGTGCCTACTGTTTGTGCACAGTTCAGCGTTTACTTTAGCATGCTATAATCTTCTCCTATTATGAATCCCAAACCCCCATACCCCAATGTGTTTGATATTAATGGTTTGTTTGAGGCATGACAGTATTAAATATTATTGCCTATGGCTCAAACTTGATTCCCCTGGAATCATAACCTCTATGTCACCATCATGTGTTGTGTATTCTTGTTGATTCTGTAAGCATAACAGCACTCTCTATTGTTGTGTATGCCCAGGATTAGCTAATGCCTAAGTACACAAGCTCTTTGGCAATTTCCCCAATCCCTGAACCCTTTGTATGACTTGTTTATGACTGTTTCCCAGCCCCTTCTCCCTCTTCTGCACTTTCTTAGTTCTTTAAAACTCTATTTTCTTCACTTGCACTCTCTCTTAGACTTAAGTTCCGCCCCCCTCTTGTGAGCCTTGCCTTGGGACCCTTTGAGTTCCCTCTGAACTTGGACACTTGAGGGCTGACACTTCCACACTGCACTTGTCCCCTACTCTGGTGATGCAATTTGGATGTGAGCACTGCCCGGAGTCCCATTGAGGCTCTTAGGGAACTCTGACACACTCAAATAGGTGAAAGGCTTTGGATCAATGGTCTTTGAGTTGGTCTATCTCATAATTCAGACAGGAAGTCTGAATCAGGCTCTCCTTTGGTTGTACTTTTTTTACTTTTTTCTGATGTAATTTTATTCATTCTGGTTTGTAATAAGTTGCAATAAACGCTTGGGGCTGGCTAGTGAAAAAAAAAGGGGATGGGTAACTATGCATGCGAAGGGTAGAAAATCATGCCTATAGGTCTATTACAATTCTGCATATTCAAATACATATAGAAATCATGCCTATAGGTCTATTCTAATACACATAGAAATCATGCCTATAGGATTGTTACAATTCTGCATATTCAACTCTGCCTAGAAATCATGCCTATAGGATTATTCCAATGCCATTCAAACTGCATTTAGATACCCTGTCTATAAGGTTCAAACTGCATTTAGATAACCTGTCTATAAGGTTCAACTTCTGCATGTAGATACCCTGTCTATAAGGTTCAACTTCTGCATTTAGATACCATGTTTATAAGTTTTAAAACAAGTCCTGCATCTAGAAACCACGTCTATAAGTGTCTAAAATCGGCAATATGTAGAAAATATGCCTATAGGAGTTTCTAAATGAATCTGATTCGCCTCACTCAGTGTTAGATATAAAATCAGTAATAATGGATACTGTCAGTTGCAGAACTTGTAATTAATTCGTTTATATTCAGCCTCTCTTTAATAATTTAAATTCCTCGCTTAACCAAAGTTTAGCAAGCATGCCTATAGGGTCTTCAAGCAATTCGTTCGAATTTTAATGTCTTATTACCTTCTAAATTCAGTAGATATCATGTCTATAGGACCCTGTCTTAACACTTAGGCAAGCCATAGTGTAAAACTATAAGCTGAATCTGTTTTAACAATTACAACCAGTAGGCAGGCCTGATTCGGGCTTCTTATCTGAATTATGTAATGAACCAGTCTGCCTCAACTCTTAAATTCTCTCTCACATTTAGTATTTAATCAGACCTAAACAGTATGTGAAAGTCATGCTAATTATGTGCTCTTCTGTTCAAGGAGG
Source organism: Nicotiana attenuata (assembly GCF_001879085.1). Lineage (NCBI taxonomy): Eukaryota > Viridiplantae > Streptophyta > Magnoliopsida > Solanales > Solanaceae > Nicotiana > Nicotiana attenuata. The sequence continues at coordinate 5,405 of NW_017678542.1, forward strand.
TATAATTGAGCCCCTGTTTGTTTATATGCTTTTCCTCCTAAAATGTGCAATATGTGTTTTGTATGTCGCCTTAGATTTTTTACCTTTAGAAACTTCAAATAAGCCCAATATCCCTCCCCTTTTAGGATTAGTAGTCCTAAGTGCCTCTGGGACTGATAGAATTGGGGCGGGTAATAGCATGCAACAAGTAATCGAGACCATTCTGCGCTTTAATACCTTAACGGGATGGGAAGGGTAGATATGGATATGATGACCACGCGATAATGTCACGTGTAGCCCCTCATTGAGGAGTGATTACCGGGCATTGTATGGGGTGATCCATATTATTAATAAACCTAGGACCCCTCTCCCTTTATTCTTTGTTTCTTTCTTTTCAGAATTTTACCTCTTTATTTTTAAAATCAGCTTTTCTAACTACTCTTTCAAACCTTGTTACTTTCAAACCTTTATGTGATGAAATCCCCTCCTATTTGAGCCTTATTTTCTTATATGTTGATTGTACCCAAATTCACAATAATTGTCTGGCCGGGAACCACACTAGTGGATACTGAGGGGTGCCTAACACCTTCCCCTTAGAATAATTTCAAGCCCTTACCCTATCTCTGGTTATTCAAATCGAACTCTTCTGGTGTCCTAATGCACCCTAATCATTAGGTGGCGACTCTTCAAAATTGCAAAACCCCTTTCCCAAAAGGAACGAGTTGTCCCTACCAAACGTCAAAAACCCGATTTCCTGAGAAAAAGGGGGGCGCGAGAACATGGCGACTCTGCTGGGGAGTTTTTTTCAAGGCTTTTACCATTTCAGGATATTATTGTGTATTTATGCTTCTTTATGCGCAATTATTTGTTTATTTCTTTTAAGCGTTCAATTTCATTTTCAACTACAAAACTGACTTGTCTCTTTTTGTTTCTTTCCTTTACTGCTTTCCTTCATTTCCGCTTTAAATTATGAAACTGTTGCATTTACTATTTTCTTAAACGTGAATGTACATGACAACATGCCTTTTATTGTTGCATAATCATGCTCAACATCATATTCCACTCATGCCAAACAAATCCTATTGCAACACTTATAATGAATGGTTGCGCTCTTCCGATATTATCACCTCCTAAATCCGAAAAAGGCGTATTTGCGATAAAATCGGTCGATCAACGGTGTAGTCGACGGTTCCGTGCCTTTCCCTCTTGAGTTGTCCGATCAAGGGTACCAGTCTAAAACCCCATAGAAACCTTACTCTGTTTAACTGTGCATGCATCATGGTCAAACCTAGCCGAGTCAGTTATGTTGTCCACATAATGACTCTTTAAGATAGCCTTGTCCAAAGTCCACTGGGTTTCCCTGAAACCCAAACGGACATTATCACATTCTGTGCATTTATTTGGAGAATTAAATGCTTAATGCCAATTATTGATGTTAAATAGTCGAGTCCGGTGGGGGTAGGGTCTAACCCTTCTTTCTTGCAGATAATGAGGCACGAAATCCCCAGATTCGGCATGGTTACTAACATCCACCCGAGACTGTTAAGCTGGTGGAAAGATCTTCATTCTAGTGACCACACTCTTGTCCGAAAATATCTAGGGAATCTACCCTCCCTCCTGGAAATCCAACCCAACAACAAGATCATAGAAGCTGCTACTCTATTTGGGATTGTGAAAGGTCCGTCTTCCACTTCGGGGAAATTGAGATGACACCATATCTAGAAGAAATAGGAGGATTAGCCGGTTTGGTATGGGAGACTCCAGGATTATTGATGCTTGAGAACCGCAAGGGCAGGGGTTTCCTCAAATTGATGGGTCTGAAAAAGAATCCAGAACTAACATGCCTCAAAGAATCCTATATCCCCTTTGACTATTTGTACGAGAGGTACGGTCACAGCAAATCCTACCGTACCTATCCTGATGAGTTTGCCATTACCTCATTGGGACATATCCATCGAAGGGTCTTTGTATTCATGTTCTGTTTTCTGGGTTTGATTGTGTTTCCAATGAAGAAAGCGAGAATCCACACCCGACTAGCCATGGTCACTAAAACCTTAATGGAAGGAATTGGAGGGCAACCATTCAGCATTGTGCCCATGATCGTCACAGAAATATACCGAGCCCTAGAGAAGTGTCAACGGGGAGCTAGTCACTTCGAGGGTTGCAATTTGCTACTTCAGCTGTGGCTCATGGAGCATCTACAAAAGGGTGAATACCGACAAGGCATTCAACGAAGGGACTGGGACGATCATATCGCTTTCCATCACCCGAAGCGAATGAATTATATCCCTGATATGTTTGCTCAGCCGGAGGATGCCAAAGGATGGTTCGAGCTATTTGATAATTTGACCGAGGAGCAAGTACAATGGATGTTCTAATGGTTTCTGACCGAAGAATTCATCGCCCGATCCCGAGACGCACCTTTTCTGATATTGAACGGTCTGAGAGGAACGTACCCTTACGTCCCTCTCCGAGTTATGAGGCAAGCTGGTAGGAAGCAGGTTATACCCTGGGTCGACAAGATGAGCCATTTCCGGGCTGAATTCCAGGCTGATGATAGTCCTTACAAGTGCCAAGCTCAGCATATGTGGCACTGCAAGATCGTCATGGAAAGGGATACCATCGAGCAAGATATATACCAGGCCGGTTGTGCTCCCTACTATTCAGGCTGGTTGGAGGATAATCATAATGGTCTGGGCCATCCCGGATATGTTCAAGGTCACAGGATCATAGATGAAAAAGCCGAGGCACAGGTCAAATACAATCAACTACGCAAGAGGATCCGGGAATGCGAAAGCGAGCATCGTGAGATACAAGAAGCCAATCAAAAACTAATTGAGGAATGGAAGGATATGGCTGTCAGCACCAACAAGCGACTGGGATATTTGGAGCAAGGCATAGTGGAGCTCGAAAGAAGGTTCCTCAAAAGGGTCGAAGACTGTCAGAATGCTGAGGGGAACGAAGGCGGACATCGAGCCAGAGCCTACCTGCTGCTGGGACTTCGCGAGCTGGGGAAGTTGTTCGACGAAGCCAAGGATGCCGAGTCTGGGGAGGGTCCTTCAGGGACCAAGTAGATAGGACTTTATCTTTTAAAATGTAATAAGGCCAATGGCCATTAGTGACTTTATTTTTCCAAGTTCTCCAAATCAATTTGTCGTTAGGCCTACCCAAATTAGGACACGATTTACATTCCCGCATTATGTGTTTAAATATTGCAACATTTTTTCATTATCCCAACTAACTTGGTTACCTTTTTGTTTTATTTTTGTTTGTTATTCCCCTCCCCAAAGGTTAGTTCATGAACTCTGGCAACATCATCCTATTTCACAAGATCCAGGGGCCCTCCACCCACTCCTTCTCTCAGTCCCGTCAAAAACAAAAACAAAGGGAAGATGGAAGATTTAAACAACGCCAGAAAGGAAAACTCAATTGAATGAGCAGAGGTCAATCACGGTCATGGTACTTTGGTTCCCAAGGAAAATGCATCCCAACTGGAACAAAAGCTGCTGAAATTTCGGGAAGAACTTGATTAGGTCCGGAATCTGGCGAATCTGTCATTTTCCCTCACTACTCCAGATATCAATTTCCCAAATGCTCAGAACCCTACAACTCCACAGAATCTCCCAAAGCAACAGAACCATCCCGCTCCTCACCACCACTGCAACACCTGCCATAGTTCCAACAATACCCCGCTGCTCATTCCGGAACCACAAAACTCCACAAATGACCACTGCCACACCCACCATAACGCCCCCATCTACGTGGAGACTATGTCGCACTCCACCCAACCCATCTTAAGCACACCCGAGTCTGATGATAAAGATTTTGTTATCAAGAACCTGGCTGAAGAAATTAAGAAATTGACTAGCCGGATCCAGGGTGTTGAAGGAAACAAGGGAATTGAAGGGTTGAATTATGAAGATCTTTGCATACAGCCCGATGTCGAACTGCCCGAGGGGTACAAACCTCCTAAGTTCGAGATGTTCGATGGAACAGGTGATCCCAGGGTCCATTTGAGGACATATTGTGACAAGTTGGTTGGGGTAGGAAAAGACGAGAGAATCCGCATGAAGCTATTCATGAGGAGTCTAAAAGGAGATGCACTATCCTGGTACATCAGCCAGGATCCTAAGAAATGGTCAAGTTGGGTCGGTATGGCCTCTGATTTCATGGACAGGTTCAGATTTAACACAGAAAATGCGCCGGATGTGTTCTACATTCACAATCTGAAGAAGAAATCTACAGAAACGTTTCACGAGTATGCTACTCGCTGGAGGTCGGAAGCCGCTAAGGTCAGACCTGCCTTGGAGGAGGAACAAATGAACAAATTCTTTGTCCGGGCACAAGACCCGCAATACTATGAGCGACTAATGATGATTGAAAGCCACAAATTTTCTGACATCATCAAACTGGGGGAACGAATCGAAGAAGGCATTAAGAGCGGTATTGTCACAAACTTCGAGGCCTTGCAAGCTACAAACAAGGCCTTGCAGTCCGGTGGTGTGTCCAAAAAAAGAGACGTAGGAGCTGTGATGGTTGCACAAAGAACCAAATCTCCCATAAAATACCAAACCTACCCAATGCCTCCAGTCACATATCAGCCTACTCCAAACTACCAAGCACCCTCACCCTCTAACCAAACTCCATCACCCATTTATCAATCACCTCCACCACCCACATATCAGCCTACTTCACCCAAATATTCCCAACCCGCACATGTTTACCAAGCCTACAATACTCAACCAACCCACTATCAATCCTCACCTGCACGCCAAAACTTCCCTAGACCTCAACCAAACTTTGACCAAAGACCTCCAAAACAATATACGGCTATTGCCGAACCTATCGACCAGTTGTATGAAAGACTTAAAGCTGCTGGTTATGTCACCCCTATCCTTGCTGCAACCCCTGAGAACCCTTCTCAGTGGATTAATCTAAATAAATCCTGTGCATACCATTCCGGCATGAAAGGACACACCGTTGACGAATGTCGTTCTCTAAAAGATAAGATCCAGACTCTAATTGATAACAAGATTATTGTGGCAAAAGAGCCTGCTCCAAATGTCCGCAATAACCTTCTGCCTGACCACAAGGGAGGAGGCGTTCACATGATTGAAATAGAGGATGATTGGGATCCCAAGGGATCGATCGGTTTGATCACAGAAGGTGACGACCCAAAGAAACCGATAGTCACCCTTAATCCGATCGTAGTCCAGATTCAGCCCTCTAGGGATGCCGAAGTAAATATGTCCATACCGCGAGAATTTGAAGCATCACCAAAGACGTCAGCGCCAATTGAGGTTGAATTCGTGTCTCCAGCAAAGGCACCTACACCATTCGAGGTTGCAGTTTTACCGCCCAAGGTGCAGGCTCCGTTCGGAGTAAAGATAGCCACGCCAATTCCAGTGGCAATGTCAGCCATAACACCATTCCATACAAAGGCTATACCATGGGACTACACAGCCGAGGCAAGAAGGAAAGGCAAGGTTATGTTCGGGGAAGCTATTGCGGCACAGTGTATGACGAGAACTGGTAGAGTTTATACCCCGGAACAGCTGGCTGAGTTGAGCAAGCAGGCTTCTAGCCGGCCAACCATCACCGAGACCGGGCCAGATGATCTCTGGAGAAAGATACAGGCCAAGGAATACTCGGTCATTGATCATCTGAACAAAACACCGGCGCAAATTTCTATCCTTGGTTTGCTACAAAATTCCGATGCACACAAGAATGCCTTGTTAAGGGTGCTGAGTGAAGCATATGTGCCAAGCAATATCACCGGCGGAGAGATGGCTAACATGGTGGGACAGGAATTGGAAAGTCACAAGATCACTTTTCATGAAGATGAGCTGCCACCAGAAGGGTTGAGTCACAACAAGGCATTGCACATCACCGTGCAATGCGAAGATTATTTTATCACCAGAGTCCTGATTGATGGAGGATCCAGCCTCAACATTTGTCCGTTGGTAACACTCAGGACATTGGGAAAGGGACTGCATGAGATCAAGGACGGGGCCATCAACGTAAAAGCTTTCGACGGTTCCCAAAGGTCCATTATTAGGGAAATTAGTCTGTGTTTGAAAATGGGACCTACTTGGTTCGATGTTGATTTTCAAGTGATAGATGTGACAGCATCTTACAATCTGCTGTTGGGACGACCTTGGATTCATGCCGCTGGGGCCGTAACGTCAATACTACATCAGGCAGTGAAGTTTGAGTGGAACCACCAAGAGGTGATCATTCACGGCGACGGTAGCAATCCTATATACAGTCGCCAGACCATCCCAGCAATCGGAGGCAGAAGAAAGATAGGTGGGGAGACCTATCACCACATCGAGCGAGTCAACGCCGTTGACAAGGACAAATGGTGGGACAACAAAATCGAGAGCATATTGAATTTGAGTAGGTACGAACCTGTCAAGGGGCTTGGCAAGAACCAAGGAATTGCTAAGCCCATAAAACTCAAGAAGCATGGCACCACCTTCGGTCTAGGATATGAGTATACCTGGAAAGAATTCAACGACTGGTCGCCACCATGGCGCGGTCCTTAATATCCATTGGAGCAGCCAATACTGCGCTTGGAACAGACTTTCCAACCGGCCAAAGTTATCTATGGGTTAGAGGAAGAGGAAGCACTGGCAGCAGTGAGGAATTTGTTCCTGGAAGACGATGATATGGATTGTTGTGTCATTTTCGTGGAGAAGGGGGAGGAAGGCCCTTCCATACAGGCTGTAAGCAGAGGAGCATGCCTCAATAACGGACCATCAGAACCACCAGAGCCCGACGAGCCTCGGGCATTACTATTACTTATCTTGATGAACCAATGATCGTGACGTGCAATGAGACAACGCAACAAACGGATTCAAAGGAAGATGACATACCGGAGGAGATTGTTAAGGAAGTTGAGAATTTTGAAAACAGACCAAAGTCCAACCTGGACGAGACAGAAATTGTTAATTTGGGGGATGAAGAGAATGTCAAAGAAACACGAATCAGCATTCACTTATCGTCGTCAGAAAAAAAGGAATACACGGAATATCTAAGAGAATATGAGGACATATTCGCCTGATGGTATGACGACATGACGGGCCTGAGCACGTCTATAGTGGCTCACAAACTGCCAACCGATCCGACATGTCCGCCGGTAAAGCAGAAGCTCAGAAAGTTCAAGCCGGATATGAGTCTGAGAATCAAGGAAGAAGTCACCAAGCAGGTCAAAGCCAAGGTCCTCAGGGTAGTGGAATACCCAACGTGGTTAGCCAATATCGTGCCAGTACCAAAGAAGGACGGGAAGGTTAAAGTCTGTTACGACTACCGGGATCTCAACCGGGCTAGTCCGAAAGACGACTTCCCCTTGCCAAATATACACATCCAGATCGACAATTGCGCCAAGCATGAATTGCAATCATTTGTGGATTGTTTCGCCGGTTACCACCAGATTTTGATGGATGAAGAGGATGCTGAGACAACGGCTTTCATTACGCCGTGGGGAATGTACTGCTACAAGATGATGTCGTTTGGGTTAAAGAATGCAGGGTCCACCTACATGAGGGCTATGACCACTATTTTTCATGATATGATACACAAGGAGATCGAGGTGTACGTAGATGATGTTATCATCAAGTCCAAGAAGGCCACCGATGACATGGAAGATTTGAGAAAGTTTTTCAATAGGTTGCGAAGGCACAACCTGAAGCTGAACCCCGCAAAGTGTGCATTTGGGGTTCCGCTGGAAAATTACTTGGGTTTATTGTGAGTCGCGGAGGAATAGAGCTGGATCCATCAAAGGTCAAAGCTATTCAAGAACTGCCACCGCCAAAGAATAAAAAGGACGTGATGAGTTTCTTGGGGAGACTCAACTACATCAGCCGGTTCATAGCCCAATCTACGGTCATCTGTGAGCCGATTTTCAAGATGTTGAAGAAGGATGCCACCACCAAGTAGACTGATGAATGCCAGAAAGCTTTCGACAGGATCAAGGAATACCTATCAACACCACCAGTTTTGGTCCCGCCCGAGCCGGATAGATCTTTACTACTCTACATTGCAGTATTAGATGGTGCCTTCGGTTGCGTCCTGGGGCAGCATGATGAAACAGGGAGGAAGGAGCAGGCCATTTACTACCTCAGCAAGAAGTTCACTCCCTACAAAGCCCGGTATTCTCTGTTAGAGCGCACCTGCTGTGCTTTGACTTGGGTGGCCCAGAAGCTAAGGCATTACTTCTGTGCCTATACTACATATCTCATATCAAGGATGGATCCTCTAACGTACATCTTTCAGAAGCCCATGCCCACTGGCAAGCTAGCCAAATGGCAAATCCTGTTGAGTGAATTCGACATTGTTTATGTAACCTAGAAGGCAATCAAGGGATAGGTACTAGCAGAACACCTTGCGGAAAATCCCGTAGACGGAGAATATGAACCCCTGAAAACATATTTCCCTGACGAAGAGGTATCATTCGTATGAGAAGACATTGCAGAATCCTATGATGGCTGGAGAATGTTTTTCGACGGAGCAGCAAATTTCAAAGGAGTTGGCATAGGAGCAGTCCTAGTATCAGAAACTGGTCAGCATTATCCAGTGTCTGCCAAACTCAGGTTCCCGTACACCAACAATATGGCCGAGTACGAAACCTGCATCATAGGGCTCAAGATAGTTGTTGACATGAACGTACAGGAGTTGCTAGTAATTGGAGATTCAGACATACTCATACATCAGGTCCGAGAAGAATGGGCGACCAAGAACTCCAAGATACTCCAGTATCTGTATCACGTGCAGGAGTTGAGAAAGAGGTTCACAAAGACAGAATTCCGACATGTTCCCAGAATCCAGAATGAATTCGGCGATGCATTGGCAACCCTATCATCCATGATACAACATCCAGACAAAAACTTCATTGATCCCATTCCAGTAAAAATCCATGATCAGCCAGCTTACTGTGCCCACGTTGAAGAAGAGGCGGACGAAAAGCCTTGGTTTCATGATATCATGAAATATTTAGCAAAGGGAGAATACCCAGGGCTTGCAAATCCTATTCAGAAGCGCACACTTCGGAGGTTATCCAACAACTTCTTTCATAGAGGAGGAATCCTATATAGGAGGACTCCCGATTTGGGATTATTAAGGTGTGTCGACGCAAAGGAAGCATCCAAGCTACTAGAAGAAATCCACGCTGGGGCTTGTGGTCCACATATGAACGACTTTGTCTTAGCCAAGAAGATACTACGGGCTGGTTACTTTTGGATGACTATGGAAACGGACTGCATTCAGTATGTCTGAAAATGCCACCGCTGTCAGATACATGCAGACATGATAAAGGTACCTCCAAACGAGCTTAATGCAACAAGCTCAGCATGGCCGTTTGCCGCTTGGGGGATGGATGTTATTGGACCAATTGAGCCCGCCACTTCCGACGGACACAGATTTATCCTGGTAGTAATCGACTATTTCACCAAATAGGTCGAAGCAGCATCTTACAGAGCAGTAACCAAGAAAGTCGTGGCAGACTTTGTCTGCGACCACATCGTTTGTCGATTCGGGACTCCAGAGTCAATCATTACTGATAATGGCTCCAATCTCAACAGTGACTTGATGAAAGCTATGTGTGAAACTTTCAAGATCAAACACAAGAATTCCACAGCCTACAGGCCTCAACTGAATGGAGCCGTAGAAGCCGCCAACAAGAATATCAAGAAGATATTGAGGAAAATGATAGAGAAGCATAAGCAGTGGCACGAGAAGTTATCATTCGCTTTATTGGGGTATCGCACCACAGTTCGCACATCAACTGGGGCAACCCCCTATATGCTGGTTTATGGTACAGAAGCCATCATTCCCGCCGAAGTAGAAATTCCTTCCTTAAGGATCATACAGGAAGCTGAGCTCGACGATGCGGAATGGGTGAAGAGTCGTTACGAGCAGATAGCTCTTATAGATGGGAAAAGAATGAACGCGGTATGTCATGGTCAACTCTACCAGAACAGAATGTCCAGAGCCTTCAACAAAAGAGTCAAACCGAGACAATTCACACCAGGGCAGCTGGTATTAAAGAAAATTTTTCCACATCAAGATGAAGCCAAAGGGAAATTCTTTCCCAACTGGCAAGGTCCGTACATGGTTCACCGGGTTCTGACAGGAGGAGCCCTTATACTTGCAGAAATGGACGGAGAAGTTTGGCCAAAACCAATCAATTCAGATGCAGTCAAGCGTTACTATGTGTAATTTTCATGCTTTCCCTATATGATGTAAACTGAACTATGTTTGACCTGATTCCCGTTTAAGAGGGGATACGTAGGCAGCCTTATGGGTTCGGTCACAATTCAATAAAAATTTCATTTCCCCCGCAATTGGAAACTGGGCAGAATTTTGAGGAGGACCCTCAAAATTCCGAAGTAATTTTAGTCAATCATTGCAAGCAGCCGTCAAAAGCATCAACCCAGTAAACTGGGGTAGAATTTTGAGGACCCTCAAAATTCCGTAGCAAGAGAGGTCGCAATGTCTTGAGCCACACGTCACAATCGTTGGTTCATCTAAAAGCTATTTCTTTTGGTTCATCTAAAAGCTATTTCTTAAATATATACTTATTTCATATTTTTACAAATTCATGCATGTTTATTATCGAAATCGTTTGTTCAGCGATGCTACCCCCAATGATGCATAGCATATCACCAGATCAAAGCCGAACAGGTCAAGCAAGGCCAGCAGGGATACGAACTAACCTCCCCTCTATAAAACTCACGATTTTTCTTTGGATGCAGACACTTGGATTGCAAAAGCATCTGACATACTATACGCTCACGAGACAAACGTTGTTCAGGAATACAACTCTCAGAATTGTTGCATTTACCAGCATTTGCTATTTATGCGCGCCGGCGACATTCCCTATATCGCAATGCCCCCAGCAGTCACAATATCGCAACCTGCTATCAGCTAAGAAACTCTATTACCATTTGCCATTTTACTTTATTTCTGCATTGCATAACGCTACCATTCTGCCTTCCAAGACTAAACACAGTCTCCATCTGCATTTTTGCATTGCATAAGGCTACCATTCTGCCTTCCGAGACTAAACGCTGTCTCCATCTGCATTTCTGCATTGCATAAGGCTACCATTCTGCCTTTCGAGCCTAAACACCGTCTCCATCTGCATCTGCATGGCTGAAAGATTGCCACCTTTGCATTTTGCATGGCTGAAAGATCGCCACCTTATTTACATTCTGCATGGCTGAAAGATCGCCGCCCTTACATTTTGCATGGCTGAAAGATCGCCACCTTTGCATTCCGCATGGCTGAAAGATCGTCACCTTATTTACATTTTTCATGGCTGAAAGATCGCCACCTTTGCATTCTGCGTGGCTGAAAGATCGCCACCTTTACATTTTGCATGGCTGAAAGATCGCCACCATATTTACCTTCTGCATGGCTGAAAGATCGCCACCTTTGCATTCTGCATGGCTGAAAGATCGCCACCCACTGCATCTCATGGGCTGAAAGATCGCCAAATTATCCGAGGGCGTCATTGTTCGGAGGCACCATATGCATAGACCGAGAACACCATGCCATGGCCCGAGGATCCCTTTAATCTTTTGCATATCATTATTCAAAGGCATCATGGTTTAGAGGCATCATTCTCATAGCCCGAGAGCATCATTTCATGGCCTGCGAATCCTTTATTATTATGTGCTTCATGGCCCAGGACGTCATGGTCTAAAGATGTCATCCTTACCGTCCAAAGACAACATTCATGGTCCGACGGGAATCTGCATCACGTTTTACGCACAATATATGCTTGTATTGCTTGTTTGCAGGTAAACCAGCGAGCAACGACCATCTCGGCAGGAGCGATCCCGCTCCACTTCCCGCAGCCCTATCAGATTTCAACCATTCACCCCGTCCTAAATATTGCGTCCATTCTTGGAAGTCTCCATCGGCATACTCCGCCGACGGATCCTGAACTACATACGGTCTGATTCCTGTAAGACCAGGGATATGTAGGCAGCTCAGAAACCAGAGCACGGCCTAAGTCCTCTTCAAACCGTTTCGCCAGGTCTAAATTGGCCATCATATCTTTACCCGACAACTCTTTCATCTTCCCGGTAAAGAGGGGCAGTTGTTGATATCCAATTTTTTCTTGTATATCATTATGCAAAATACCTTCAAAATAGCCTGTATATGCATATATAAGCATGTCCCAATGTTTTACTATTTTTCCCTAATTTTCAAAGATTTTTAAATCAATTTATTGCTTTATTTTTATCAGGAAAAACCCAATAATTACTCCAAAAAAATTTATTTTGGTGATTTGTTTATTGGATTATCATACCTATACTAAAATATAGCTAACATAACTTACACATATTTTTGTAAATTTGCTAAATATTTTTTAAAGCTAAATTACATATAATTGCAATATTATCCTCTTTTAAGATTTAATCGTGTTTGTATTTATAAAATTAACTCCAATATTTTTATTTAATAATTATGTATTATTAATCATTTTAGTACTTTTAATTATTCCCAAAAATTATTTTACTATTTTTTTAATAAAATAAACAAGGGAAAAATGGCTATTTAAATATTAGCCCATTTTTATTTTCAATTTTGGCCTGATTTGGCACCTAATTGAACCCAATCCTAAAACCCAATTGCCCAGCCCAAATCTTAAACTACCCGACCCACGACCCTTTAAAAAATAACCCACCCGGATCCCTATTCAATCCAGGTCGTTGATCACAATGATCAACGGCCACCATTTAACCTTTCCTTTTT
>NW_017678542.1:20099-21237 GCF_001879085.1 Nicotiana attenuata
ACAATTCTGCATATTCAAATACATATAGAAATCATGTCTATAGGTCTATTACAATTCTGCATATTCAAATACATATAGAAATCATGCCTATAGGTCTATTCTAATACACATAGAAATCATGCCTATAGGATTGTTACAATTCTGCATATTCAACTCTGCCTAGAAATCATGCCTATAGGATTATTCCAACGCCATTCAAACTGCATTTAGATACCCTGTCTATAAGGTTCAAACTGCATTTAGATACCCTGTCTATAAGGTTCAACTTCTGCATTTAGATACCATGTCTATAAGGTTCAACTTCTACATTTAGATACCATGTCTGTAAGGTTCAACTTCTGCACTTAGATACCATGTTTATAAGTTTTAAAACAAGTCCTGCATCTAGAAACCACGTATATAAGTGTCTAAAATCAGCAATATGTAGAAAATATGCCTATAGGAGTTTCTAAATGAATCTGATTCGCCTCACTCAGTGTTAGATATAAAATCAGTAACAATGGATACTGTCAGTTGCAGAACTTGTAATCAATTCGTTTAAATTTAGCCTCTCTTTTATAATTTGAATCCCTCGCTTAACCAAAGTTTAGCAAGCATGCCTATAGGGTCTTCAAGCAATTCGTTCGAATTTTAATGTCTTATTACCTTCTAAATTCAGTAGATATCATGTCTATAGGACCCTGTCTTAACACTTAGGCAAGCCATAGGGTAAAACTATAAGCTGAATCTGTTTTAACAATTACAACCAGTAGGCAGGCCTGATTCGGGCTTCTTATCTGAATTATGTAATGAACCAGTCTGCCTCAACTCTTAAATTCTCTCTCACATTTAGTATTTAATCAAACCTAAACAGTATGTGAAAGTCATGCTAATTATGTGCTTTTCTGTTCAAGGAGGTATAATTGAGCCCCTGTTTGTTTATATGCTTTTCCTCCTAAAATGTGCAATATGTGTTTTGTATGTCGTCTTAGATTTTTTTACCTTTCGAAACCTCAAATAAGCCCAATATACCTCCCCTTTTAGGATTAGTAGTCCTAAGTGCCTCCGGGACTGATAGGATTGGGGCGGGTAATAGCATGCAATAAGTAATCGAGACCATTCTGCGCTTTAATACCTTAACGGGATGGGAAGGGTAGAT
>NW_017678543.1:0-5664 GCF_001879085.1 Nicotiana attenuata
CTCAATCATATGGGTCTCGTGATGGGTTGGTAATGGATTCTGGGTGATGTTAGGCGTTTCTGGGGCTTGCACTTCAATTCGGCGGGTATCAATGAGCTCTTGGATGGCCGTTTTCAAGTGCCAACATTTTTCTGTGTCATGTCCCGGCGCACCTGAGCAGTACTCACAACTCACAGAGTGGTCCAGATTCCTTGGGGGAGGATTTGGCAATTTGGGTTCAATCGGACTCAGCATGCCCAACTGTCTCAATCTGTGGTACAAGCTAGTGTAAGATTCACCCAAGGTGTCAAAGTCTTCTTCTTTTGCAGCATATCATTCTTAAATGCAGGGTTAGGTCGAAAACTGGTTCCAGTGGGATTTCTGTTGGTTCTTGGGGGTGGGTAAGTGTTTTGAGCTGGGTAAGTATTTTGTGGGGTGGGTGCGCGCCATTGTGCATGGGTAGGAGGTTGGGGGTATGTCTGGGCATGGTGGACAGAGAAATTGGGGACAAGAGGTGGGTAATAGTGCTGCGGTGGGCCATATGGGGTGTGTGGGTAGGTTTGGGGGTGAGGGCGAGGTTGGTGATAATATGGTGATGGACCTCTGGACCAAGCTCTCGATTCCACTACTGCAACCTCTTCTTTCTTCTTCTTTCCCAATACTCCTCTAGTGCCGCTCTGAATAGCCTGAGTAGTTGCTTTGATTGCTGAATAGCTCATAATCTTGTTAGACCTGAGACCTCTTCCACCATACTTCCCATTTTCACGACCTCGTTGAAAGTTTTTCCCACTGCTGACACTAGATGACCATAATAGGTTGTCTCCAAAGCCTGTAGGAAATAATCAACCATTTCGTTCTCTTTCATTGGAGGATCGACTCTTGCCGCCTGCTCTCTCCACTGAAAACCATACTCTCTGAAGCTTTCTCCGGGCTTCTTCTCAATTTTAGTTAGTGACAGACGGTCCGGGACAATTTCGAGATTGTACTGAAAATGACATGCAAATGCTTGGGCCAGGTCGTCCCAAGTGTACCATCGAGCATGATCCTGTCGTGTGTACCACTCCAAAGCTGCTCCACTTAGACTTTAACTAAAGTAAGCCATCAATAACTCGTCCCTTCCTTCAGCTCCCCTCCTCTTGCTGCAGAACCCCCCTTAAGTGGGCCACCGGATCACCATGGCCATCATATAGATCAAACTTGGGCAGCTTGAATCCTGCTGGCAACTGGACATCGGGAAACAGGCACAGGTCCTTGTAGGCTACACTCACTTGTCCTCCGAGCCCCTGCATATTTCCGAATGACTGTTCTAAGCTCTTAACCTTCCGTATCATTTCCTCTTACTCAGGGTTTTTGGGAGGCTTTTCTTCCTCAGCTGAGAGATCAAGACGGGGAGTGTAAGGGCATGGCTCTGGCGGTTTGAAAATGGCTTCGGGTGGGTAATACTGGTTATCATGGGTTTGGAACAAAGGTTCGCTAGAAGACCGGTGTAGTGCGACAGGTGGGGGAGCCACGAACACAGGAGTAGTTGGTGGTAGAGGGCATGGAATTTGTTTGGGTGGTGGAGGTGGTGGTGTTTGAGAGGTGGTTCCGTTGTACTGCTGGTAAGTAGGGAAAGCCGGTGATGAGTTCACTGTGGGAGGATCTTGAGGCTGAGCTGGTGGTGGGAGGTAGGTGGGGTTAGCAGGATAGGCTGGTGGTGGATGTCCCTTCGACCAGGCCTGGTACATCTCGGCCATTTGTTGCTTCAGTTTATACATCTCCTCTTTTATTGCATTAATGTCCACTACTTCCTCCTCCCTAGATGGGTCGACAATGCTTGCTTCCAATTCCTAGTTGACCATGTTTGACTTATCCTTAGAGCGGGTGTTGTAGGGATGGGTTGCCAGAATGCCAGTCAACTTAACCACTTGCCTGGACTCATCAACAACAACTTTGTTAGCGGTTAGGGCATTAACAGATAGATAACCGCACATTGAGGAGTGAATGCACCTAAGCAGTTAACCATTTCTATTATGCCTTTGCTTGGTTGCATGCGTCATCCCGGCTTTCCTTTTTCTTTATTTGCCAATTGCAAACTTTCTCTTCTCTTTTCTCTTTCTTCTTTTTCTTTTCCTTCTTTTCACTCTTACCTTTGTCTTCTCTTGTTCCTATTCGCTCTTTTCCTCAAAATTGTTTTTCCGCTCTTTTCTTTCCTTTGCTCCCTTTTTATTTTCTCTTGTTTGCTTTTATTTGGTGTCTTATTTTCTTTTGTTTTCTATTTCCCTCTTTTGTTTTTATTTCTTTCTTGTTTTTCACCTCTTTCCTTTCATTCTTTTCTTGTTTTTCCCTTTTTCATTTAGTTATGGTCGAATCCTATGGAGATTGGCTACGTATCACGACCCCGCGTGAATCAGACCGAGCGTAGTTCTTACAAATAAATGCCAACATAAATAAAGAAACAAAGAAACAATTTTTTTTCTTTTTTTTTTGGAATTTTCATTAATAACAACTGCGATTACAAAGCTACTAGACTATTTGTTTTTCTTTTCTCAGAAAAGGAAAGTACAAAAACCAGACTCAAAAGCAAAAATACAGACTCGATTATCTAAGAATACATCAAAGCTTCAAATCCTGGGGCCCGCGGGGCATCACTCGGCATCGCCACGGGCTTGCGTGCGAGACCATTTTGCAACTGATCCAGCTCATTCATGACCTGGAGAACAAATATCATCACAGAGGCAAAGAACGTGGTACGGCCCATCCGCTCACCAGCCTGACACTTCATGACAATGTAGTTGGCAATGTTTCTGATTCTTTCCCTGATTTGGCCCTTTTCTTAGAGTAGCCGACTTATCTGTTGGGTACGAGCCTCTAGCACCTGAGAATCCTGGAAGTGAAGGTCTTGTAACGATTTTATTTCCTTTTCCATCTCAGTGATTAACCTATAGCATTGTTCCCTCTCGGCCTGAAATTCTTTGTCCCGCCGAACTGCCTTTTCTTCAAGAGCGTTCATTTTTCTTTTCATGTTAGAAATGGTTCCCTCATGGTTTCTCTTCATTTGTTGTACAAACTGGGCTCTTTCCTCAGTCTTCTTTGCCCATTGTGCCCGAAGTTTTTCCATGTTCCCCTCAAATTTTTCCAATTCTTCCTGACAGTCCAGGACTTGCTTCTTTAACCCTTTTATCAATCTCTCGTCGGATAGACTTCTTTCTCGATTCCTGGCATCTATTTTCATTTGCTGAATTTGGGCCTTGAGAGCTGCATTCTCCTGGGCCAATTTCTTTTTATCACCTTCATCAGCTGCGGCTTGCAAGGTGTTTTCAAACCAGAGCTCCTGAACCTGTTTTTCCAATGCTCCTATTCGGGCCCTGTACTCCTTTTCTTTGGCTAACCAATCCCATTGCACCTGGGCCTCGTTAGTGAATTGTTGTACGTGTCTCTCAGGAATTTGAAATTTTTTACCAAACCAGACCAAGTATTTGGGATCTACCTCACCTCTGGCTCGGTCCTGTACTATAGTCTTGGGTTCAAGGTACCTGCACTCATTCCATATCTTTCGTATTCTGCCTTCAGGGAATACAGCTTTCGGTCCTAACTCGATGACTTGCTCACTCAGGTCTTCATCGTTGTGCACTGTCTGGAATCTTCCAAATTGTCGCAAAACTCGGTAAGGAGCATAAGGCTGTATGCTTCGAATACCCATCAAAAGAATATAAGAGACCTCTGCTGATGTGTATACAGCTTCAGTAGCAGGAAGCCATCCATAAGCCCGTTCAACTTTATCTGCGTTCAGGGATCTTAAGCATGACGACCAGGCCTCAGTACCCTCAGGGAACTCAATACCTGTCACCCGGGTCTCGAATTCTGCAGTACAACTCAATCCAGTTAAACCGTAGTTCATATAGCCTGTGCGGTGACAGAGGTGTTCCTGTATCCACAATTGTAAGAGCAAATTGCAACCTTGAAAGAATTTCTCCCCTTCCCGACATTTGGTCAAAGCTCGGTACATTTCTGCTACAATCAGGGGAGCCACTGTGCTAGTAGGTTTTTTCATGGCAACATCTAGCATCCCTACCAGGCCAAGGTCTATGTGACCATCTTTTCTTGGACAAATTACCACTCCAAAAAGGCTACCATGAAGGCTAATCCCCGTCGGGCTTCCCATTTGTCTTTATTTCCAGCATGTGTCAATCCTGTGTTGGGTTCCTCGAAACCTTTGGGGTTACCATACCGGTGATATAAGAAATGCAATGTACAACACCCTTCCGCCAGATACGGGTCTTGAATATCCCGGCTGATGTTCAACAAATCCAAGAACCTATGAAGGGTTACCGGTCGTGGGGCCAATGGGTATCTACCTCGGAGGTTCCCGTTGAGACCGGCGTATCCGGCAATCTCTTCTAATGTAGGTGTGAGTTCAAAATCTAAAAACCGGAATACATTACGGGTCGGATCCCAAAATGGTATTAGTGCCTCAATGATATCCTTCCTTGGTTTGATGTTCAATAAATCTACGAGACCGCCCAAACTTTTGACCACGGTATCTCTGCTTCCTTTTCCCAAATCATGCCACCACATATGGAGTTTCAAAGGGATCTCGCTCAGGACTGAGAAGGTTTCGATGTTACTTGAATTCATCCTGCACATTTATTAGGGGACTTTAATGATTTATTTTGAAAAATGGCTATTTGTACAAAAATTCTTTATTTAGAAAACAGGACTTGGATTTGCAAATACAGCCTTTTAGCACTTCCGGGAGGAAGATTTTAAGGCTGTGCCTGCAAACCATGTAAAAATGACTCAGGGTGGCTGTTCTTGCAAAAACGACCTTCCGGCGTCCTTTTAGGGACATTCGGCTTATTTTAGGCAAGAGTGGCATCACCCGACTTATTTATGACAAAAATTAAAAATTTGACATTTTTTGGCTATTTTTGCAAAAAGGGAGGTTGGACCCGATGAGGGTTGCCTACGTATCTCACATCCGGTGAGAATCAAACCGGCGTAGTTCGGGAGATTTGCCAAAATCAAAACTATTTTGAACAACAATTTCCCTTCTATTTTTCAAATATTTTTGTTTTTCCATTTTTCAAAAATCCGCCAGCATTTCTGTACTATTTGGGCGCTTGGTTTTTCACAACAAATGGTCACCTTCACTTAGTCCTAACACTGCTTATTTTCATAATTCACTCATTTAGACAAGCCGATAAACATGCAAAGCCAAGCAAATAAATGCGCAAGTAGCACGTAAGATGCATCAGGATGGTCAATTCATTTCAGGTCACCTGTCCTAGACGGACCCAACCCCTGTGTTGAGTCCCCTAAGTCAAATGCACATGATGCAAACAAACGTCCTACTAGGGATCCGACATGAGGTTTTGTTCTTCTAGGTTTAACCCTAGGTTTATTGGTCTAGACCTGGCTTACCCGAGCGGACAACTCGAGCCGAGGGGGAGGCAGCGTACCGGGGATACAGAAGCTCCGCCGGCTTAGCAACTTATCCAAACCTCGTTCTAAATGGGAAAAGACTCTAAATAGAAGAGAAGCTACACGAAGTGCACCCTTCTCCATGATGTAGAAGACTCAGAGAGAGGAAGGGATTCGCGACAGTTTCTATATACAATATCAACAAATATCAAAGCGGTAAAACATTTAGCACATATAGCATGGAACATGTAACAAAATCAGATAAAGCCAAATATAACAATT
>NW_017678543.1:6170-11024 GCF_001879085.1 Nicotiana attenuata
ACCGCTTTTAATTAATTATTTTTAAGAAATTGAACGTCGTTTAAAACATGTTTTTGGATCACGTCACATGAAATGCACCCGGATCCTCGACACATTTTATTCAACGTTTTGGAATTTGGATTTGGGTCGCATGAAATGCACACCCGAATTTAGGAAGGTAAAATTGTTAAAAAACGCGCCTAAAGCAACAAACGTGTTATTAACTTTGCGGGAGGCCATGAAAATTCGCTAAATGGCACGTCCCGAATTCTAAGTATTTTAATAAAGTAATTAAAGAGGGCCACGCAATTCTGTGTATTTTATTTGGCGCGGCGCACCTTATTTTTATTTAAAGGTCAACCTAAATGAACTACGATTTTCTATCAAGATTGTCTCTAAAAGGGCCCTAATTAATTAACAACAATTATTAAAAAGGCAATCGAGGAATTTGGGCCTCGAACTCAGGTCCACACTTGAACAAGAGGAGAGCCTCTTAATTCAAATATGCTACCTAGCTTGGAAGGCCTAAAAACTTGCATTACCCGAATTAAATAACAGATTAAAAATGAATTCAGGTTATTGGGCTTCGAGGTTAGCCCAAGGAGGAGGAATTTCAGCCTTGTTTTATAAAAGCTAGACAGCCATGGGCCTTTGCACAGGCCCAAAGGAGAAACGAGTTGAACGGGAGCTGGGCTATGCACCAGTAGAACTAAGGCCCAAATCAATCCACAAACAGGCTGTTGATCCTTGATCGATCAGCAGATCCCAAACCTAACGGAACTTCAATTTAATTTTACCACTGCTGAACTTGTTTCAAATTGTTCCAATTATATTCATTGATTTTGTAATAAAGGAGACCATGTACAACTTATTCAGATTCGACGAGCTACTCATTGTTAAAATCCAATTTCATACTCAGATTGTGTTTAAGCTAAACTGATTGCTACAACTACTTAGGGAATTCAACGAATTAATCATGAAGTAATTAACATCTACATCGAAGTCTTAAGCTCAAGGACACAGCACAATGAAAAAACACAAATTCTCTGATTTCAAAATCAAATTGCTGGTATCAATACTAAAGTGCTGCACTACTACAAACATTTATTAGGCTCGAATTTAACATTGATATGGGCATACATTCTGATTTCAAGACCAGTTTCAAGTTCACAATGCTTTCTAATTTTAAAGGTTAAACTAGCATAAGAAATCAAACTACACTATACTAAAACTAATGTTTTAGATGAATAAACACAAACTCAACAGTTGAACAGTCCAATACAGTCCAGATTTATTTACAATGAGGACATTAACCAAATCAAAGAAACTACTCGAAATATAAAATACTAAACGGCAAAATCTACACAAAATCATACAACAAACTTCATTTCATATTTCAACTTGATATCTACATTGCATCGGATTCAGGAAGTGTACCTGGAATTTACAACAATGAAGAAGACGAGATCAGTAGCAACAAACAACAGGTAACAGCAGCTCAAACTGGTCTCAAAGCCCAGGACTGATATCAAACGAAACCCAGCAATTGACACAACCAGTAAACAACCAAAATAACCAACTCGAACAGACCAGATTCAACTCGAAAATGACCCCAGAAACCTTTAAACCTCAATTGCTGAACGAACCAGGAAATTCAAACCATTTTGAATCATAGATGAGCTAGATATGTGAATTAAGGGCTGGAGTTCGAAAATATAGTAAGGAACTTCAATGGAATAGTTTTTTTTTTTTTGAGTTTTTGTGTTGTTTTCGGTTTTGAATTTTGAAATTCAAATTTTTCAAATCTCTCCAACTTGTAGAAATTTATGGGGATTTTTCAGCTTCTCCAAACTTGTCCTCTAAGGCAAGAAATGATGCCTTTTATAGGCCAACACCTAGGGCAGCCCTTGCAAGTTTTATTTTGCACTTTAGTACCCCTTTTTTAGCTTAAAAGTCCCTTATTTATTGACTTGTTACCCAAGCCACACTACTATGAATCTGAAATTCCAATTAAACCCCCTTCTAGGTGCTTCTAGTGGCTTCTAATTTCAGTTGCCAAAGATTTCCTAAATTGAATTCCCTAGATTACCCTTTATGTATCTGAAAATTAACAGATCAAACCAAACCAACCCCCTTCCTACCCTAGTAGCTGGTCAGACATTAACCATGGCTAAACGAAGTTCTATCCTTATCCAGTTATAACCAAAGATCCTAAAAAATTAAGCTAATTAAACAGTCCTGTAATCAAGCAAATTGAAACTAAATCATATTACCAAAAAGATGCTCATGAATCAACACAAAATCAAACTAGCAAAGAAAATCAAAAACAAGAAAAATCAAAACAAAAATTAATCAAAACCTAAACACTCCAAATCACTTAATCATAGTCACACACAAAATCAAACCAAGAAGAAAAGGAAATCAAAATAGAACGGAATTAAATCAACACTAAGATGCAAACAGAATCGATTACAACCCTAAAACCTCTAAATTAATTAATCAAAAGAAGCAGAAACTTACTAATTTTTGGACCTAAAAACTTGATGAACACAGGTCCTAATCGACCGCTTTGGATCTTTGAAGCTCAAGCTTGAATCGACATTCTGGACCATTTCGAAGGAAATCAATGACTTATGAGGCATGAGGAAGGCACAAGGGTCACGGAGTGTCGTTTTTGAGCGATTTGGAAGTGGCGCCGCCATAGGCGGCGGAGGCGGCGTCCACAGTTTCGGATGTTCGAGGAGAAAGCTTGGGATTCGAGCAAAGACAGACGGGGATTTGAGAAGAGGAAGGCTAATAGAACCCAGGGTGCTATTTTGAAGTGATTTGGGAGGTGGCGCCGCCGTGCACGACGGTGGCGCCGCCTAGGGTTTGGTAAATTTGAGGCATTCCGACAGTGTTTGAAGAAAAAGGGCACCGGATCTACGATGAGGAGGATGAGAAGAATAAGTGGTGAATTTTTGGGCGCCATTGGAGGTTGGCCGCCGCCCTGGGGCGATTTCCGGCGGCAGTCCAAGGCGGTGAACGGTGGCGTTATACCGGCAACATCAGGGGTGGTCTGAGATGAGGAATGAGGGGTAGGGGGTGGAGTCCGACATTAATATATCAAACCCACCCTAGTTGACAACCGTTCGATCGAATAACCTAGACGGCTCTGATTTAACTAGACCAAAACGCCGTCGTTTTGCCCTCTGCTAGACCGGACCGGGTAACACAATTGGGCTAGCATATTCAGGTCCGATTTTAGGTGAAATTGGGCCCAAAATTGAGTGGCCTGATGCCTTTTCTTGCATTTTCAATTCAATTAATCTTCATTTCATTTCCTTTCTTTTTCTTTCTTTTTTTTTTATTTATTTTTCTGTTTTTTATTAAATGCCCAATTAAAAAATAAAAGACTCAAATTGACTCTAAAATTATGCTACTTAATTGTCAAATAAGCTAATTCCTAATTTAAAAGAAAACTAAGACCAATTAAAAAGTAGAAATGCAAAGGAACCATTTTGTTAATTTCTTATTTTGAAGTGCCTTAATTACTAACTAATCCTAAAAATGTGAAATTAAACCCTAAAATGCGAACTCCAAATATTTTTTGTATTTTCTCATTAATTACGATGCACAAACAAATGCAAACAATTAACATAACATGTCACAAAAATCTACGAAATTGCAAAATAATGAAAGAAATCATTTTGTTTGAATTTCTGGAAGTAATTCATGTGGGAAAAAATCACGTGCTCACAGCTAGATGGTTTACCCCAGTATAGCTGGGGTGTTGCTGTTCTCGCCTACTTGTACATGCAGATGTGCCAGGCGAGCATAGGCACCAAGCGTGATGTTGCTGGATTTTTGCCGCTACTACAGGTGACAATATATTCGAATACTCTATTCATTTTAACATACCTAGTAAAAATATATCTTAAATTTTACGTCAACTTTTTATGTTAGGTTTGGGCCTGGGAGCGGTTCCTGCAGTTGCAGCCACCTCTACCACCATTAGCTACGGATGTACTACCTCCGTTTCTCCCTCTAGCTAGGAGGTGGGTTCTCCGGCGGGGATATACGCCTGAGTACGAGGCTCGGCATAATCTCTCCTAGTGCAGGGATATCTTGGATTTGCTGGAGGGCGCACAGGTAAATGTATATCTAAGTTTACTTGTCATAGCTTCACATGTGTTGCGTATACTCACGTTTTCTGATGTTACTTAATAGTTCATCTGGACGCCATACAGCGACGCGTTGATAGCTGGCTTGCCCGATTATTGCTCGGTCGGCCGACTTATGTGGGGCTCTTCCGTCCCGTTGATCTGCCTTGATATTATGGAGCATCATGCCACCGAGCAAGTACTTCGCCAGTTTGGCCATCCGCAGGTCGTACCGACACCGCCCACCTGGCAGACCACACACTACCAGCGGGATGATCGTTCCAGGGTGGACGACACATATTTGGCATGGCTAGAGGAGCAGATTGATACTTGGGACCGGCGATCTGACTTGATTCCGCCCCCCTTCACCGAGTCGGCCGGATACTAAACATGATTATATGGGCTGGTACCGCAGCGTTACCCGACTTTTCGTCGGGAATCCATTCATCGAGTAGGCGGTCGATATGTTCCACACGCCGGGGGGCACGAGGCACTGGTATGTTATTTGGTATTCTTACTTATAACTGTGACCTAGCGTTCCGTAATATATATTTTACATGTTGTGCAGGCTATTGGCCTACATTTATTCCACCAGTTGGGACTGCAGATGCAGCAGCATGCCGCCGAGGGAGCAGCTATTTTGTACAAGTAGGGCCAGCGGGTTACAGAGCTGGCTGCCCGGACACTGCATCGAGCCCGAGAGGACGACCGCTTAGTGCACGTCCCTACTTAT
>NW_017678543.1:18663-21229 GCF_001879085.1 Nicotiana attenuata
CGTCACGTTTCCAACACTATATCCGCAACTGTCGTCCTTCGCCTCCTCCATCAAATCCTCGCACGCAAATACTATTCTTGTGGATTCTCTCACTGTCCACCTTTAACTTTTCCAGGGTAGAGAGAGGGCAAATGTTTGCACTGGACCCGTTATCAACTAGCACTCGGGTGACCACAGAGTCTTCACATTTCACCGTGAGGTAGAGTGCTCTATTATGCTCGGTGCCTTCCAAAGGCAGCTCATCATCAGAAAACGTAACCTTATTGACCTCAAAAATCTTGTTTGCTATTTTCTCTAAGTGGTTCACAGAAATCTTATCGGGAACGTGGGCCTCATTCAAAATTTTCATCAATGCCTGGCGGTGCTCATCTGAGTGGATCAGTAATGATAGCAAAGAGATTTGTGCCGGGGTCTTTCTCAACTGTTCTACAATGGAATAATCTTGTGCCTTCATCTTCTTCAAGAATTCTTCTACCTCTTCTTCAGTTACAGCTTTCTTCACTGATACTGGATTATCTTTGGTGGGTTTGGCCTTTCTCAGCTCGTCAGGAGCAAAGCATCTTCTTGAGCGAGTCAGTCCATGGGTTTCACAAACTTCTTCCTTAACTTCCTTTCCCTGATACATCACTGTCACTCGGCCGTAATTCCATGGGACGGCCTTTTCACTGATTACTGGTAGCTGAGTCACTGGCTTGATGACAACTGGCTCTGTGCGAGCCCCTTTCACAATCACAGCGGGCTTGACAGCCGCCCCCGACACTACCACTTTAACTGGTTCTTGTTTTTCTGCAACACTGCTCAAAAGCTCTTTCTTCATCACTACAACTGGTTTGCTGACTGTTTCTCCTAACTTGATCAATGCTCCCTCCTTTGCTAGTTTCTCATTTGATCTATCCTCACTAGCCCTGATCATCATTACGGTTTGTGATGGCTTCTTATGCTCTCCCTTTTGGACTAGCTCGATCATATGGGTCTCGTGATGAGTTGGTAATGGATTTTGGGTGATGTTAGGCGCTTCTGGGGCTTGCACTTCAATTCGGCGGGTATCAATGAGCTCTTGGATGGCCGTTTTCAAGTGCCAACATTTTTCTGTGTCATGTCCCGACGCACCTAAGCAATATTCACAACTCACAGAGTGGTCCAGATTCCTTGGGGGAGGATTTGGCAATTTGGGTTCAATCTGATTCAGCATGCCCAACTGTCTCAATCTGTGGTACAAGCTAGTATAAGATTCACCTAAGGGAGTGAAAGTCTTCTTCTTTTGCAACCTATCATTCTTAAATCCAGGGTTAGGTCGAAAACCGGTTCCAGCGGGATTTCTGTTGGTTCTTGGGGGTGGGTAGGTGTTTTGAGCTGAGTAAGTATTTTGTAGGGTGGGTGTGCGCCATTGGGCATGGGTAGGAGGTTAGGGGTATGTTTGGGCATGGTGGACAGAGAAATTGGGGACAGGAGGTGAGTAATAGTGTTGCGGTGGGCCATATGGGGTGTGTGGGTAGGTTTGAGGGTGAGGGCGAGGTTGGTGATAATATGGTGATGGACCTCTGGACCAAGCTCTCGATTTTCTTTCCCAATACTCCTCCAGCGCCACTCTGAATAGCCTGAGTAGTTGCTTTGATTGCTGAATAGCTCATAATTTTGTCGGACTTGAGACCCTCTTCCACCATACTTCCCATTTTCACGACCTCATTGAAAGTTTTTCCCACCGCTGACATCAGATGACCATAATAGGTAGGCTCCAAGGCCTGTAGGAAATAATCAACCATCTCGTTCTCTTTCATTGGAGGATCGACTCTTGCCGCCTGCTCCCTCCACCGAAAACCATACTCTCTGAAGCTCTCTCCGGGCTTCTTCTCAATTTTAGTTAGTGACAGACGGTCCGGGACAATTTCGAGATTGTACTGAAAATGACATGCAAATGCTTGAGCCAGGTCGTCCCAAGTGTACCATCGAGCATGATCCTGTCGTGTGTACCACTCCAAAGCTGCTCCACTTAGACTTTGACTAAATTAAGCCATCAATAACTCGTCCCTTCCTCCCGCTCCTCTCATCTTGCTGCAAAACCCCCTTAAGTGGGCCACCGGATCACCATGGCCATCATATAGGTCAAACTTGGGCAGCTTGAATCCTGCTAGCAACTGGACATCAGGAAACAGGCACAGGTCTTTGTAAGCTACACTCACTTGTCCTCCGAGCCCCTGCATATTTCGGAATGACTGTTCTAAGCTCTTAACCTTCCGTATCATTTCCTCTTGCTCAGGGTTTTTGGGAGGCTTTTCTTCCTCAGCTGAGAGATCAAGACGAGGAGTGTAAGGGCATGGCTCTGGCGGTTTGAAAGTGGCTTCGGGTGGGTAATACTAGTTATCATGGGTTTGGAACAAAGGTTCGCTAGAAGACCTGTGTAGTGCGATAGGTGGGGGAGCCACGAACACAGGAGTAGTTGGTGGTGGAGGGCATGGAATTTGTTTGGGTAGTGGAGGTGGTGGTGTTTGAGAGGTGGTTCCGTAGTACTGCTGGTAAGTAGGGAAAGCAGGAGATGAGTTCACTGTGGGAGGATCTTGAGGCTGAG
>NW_017678544.1:0-2283 GCF_001879085.1 Nicotiana attenuata
CTAACTCTATAAATATAACGATTGTTCTCTTTTACAGGTGATTGCACATAAGCTGAAGTTAAACCAAATTGAGAGCAAAAGAGCTAGGCGATTGTTGCAAGCAATTTGTGTGTGATACAAGTGTGCAAATCTGAAGCTACAACACTAAGTGTGAAGACCAATTCCATTGTGTCTTTCTTTATTTCTAGTTCAATTGTAGTAGGTGTTTTAACATTGTACTTTTCCAGCTTTCTTAGAAGCAACTGTATTAGGTGCTTTGAGTATTCAAGTTAGAGTTAACTTGGAAGTGTCGCAACAGTTGAGGCTGTGTGCTACACTGGGATTAGAGTTAATCCTTAGGTTTACAAAGAGTTTTGTAAATGCTGTTTTTGGCTCATTGAAGTTTAGTGGAAGTTTGGGAAAATCCTACTGAGTAGTAGGTCGTGGTTTTTTCACCTTTTGAGCCAGGTGTTTTCCACGTAAAAATCTCTGTGTTCTTTATTTTTGTATTTTAATTCCGCAAACAGTAAAAGTTAGAACACCTAGAAGAACCAGGTTTTTCTAGTGCGAAAATTAGGTACCACACAAATCACCCCCCCTCTTGTGTGGTATTGACGTCTAAAACATCAATTGGTATCAAAGCGGGTTATCCTTGAATAGGCTAACACCTTAGGAGAAGATCAAAAATGAGTGCACCACCTGGGAACTGGGAAGGGCAATCTACTGGCAGACCTCCACTATGAGAGATCATATCATAGGGGAAGACTATGAACTTTGGGATATAATTACTGATGGTCCCCTAGCTACCACTAAGAAGAATGCAGAAGGAATTGATGTGCCAAAAACAAGGGCTGATTGTACTGCTGAGGATCTAAAGAAAGGGGAGAAAAATGCTAAAGCCAAGAAGTGGCTAGTGTGTGGTCTAGGACCAGATGAGTACAGCAGGATTCAAAGCTGTACAACTGCTAAGGAAATATGGGACACTCTACAAGTGGCTCATGAAGGAACACCTCAAGTGAAAAGGTCAAGAGGAACTCTTCTGTATTCTCAATATGAGAATTTCACTATGAAGGAAGGAGAAACTATCCAGGAGATGTATACTAGATTCACTACTTTGACTAATGAGCTTAAATCTCTTGGAAGGACCATCCTTGAGGAAGACAAGGTTGAAAAGATTCTGACAAGAGTTCTGCCAGTCACTTGGGAAAGCAAGATCACTGCCATTCAGGAATCCAAGAATATTGCTACCCTTAGGCTGGATGAACTAATTGGGAACTTAACTGCCTATGAAATGAGGAGACAAACAATAAGATGGATACCCCCAAAAAGGAGAGAAGTTTAGCTCTCAGAATCACTGAAGGTGAAGATTTGGAAGATGATGAAGTGGCCATGATCACTAGGATTTCAAGAAGTATCTGATGAGAGGAAAGGGTGCTTCAAGAAGTACAAACTTCAACAAAACAAGAGCTCCGGAGAAACAAATCAATGAAGGCTGCTATAAGTGTGGTAAGACTGATCATATGATCAAAAACTGTCCTCAATGGGAGATTGAGTGGAAGAAAGAAAGAGCTGAAAGAAGAAACAGGAAGAAGGAACAGGTTCAACCAAAAAGAAACAAAGGTTCAACTAAGGCTATGGTTGCTGCTTGGGGAGAAACATCAGATGAGGACTCTGAAGATGAAGCTGAGGAGGATCAAGCTCTAATGGCCATTGGAGAATCAGAGGATGAACAAGAGGTAAGTATTCTTCATCTCAAAGACAAGATCAAATTCTTGTCTAAAGAAGGCTAGCTGAACTGTTAACAAACTTCATTGATGAGTCTGAGATAATTAATAATGAAAAGGAAGTTCTGTCTAGGGAATGTGTGATTTTAAAAGCTAAATGTAAAAGTCTAGAGTCTAGGTCAAATGAGAGTGATAAAAAAAAAGCTGAGTTGAAGAACCAGGTTCTTGAACTTGACAACAGTGTCCTAGAACTTAGATCTGAAAATCTGAAACTGAAATTAGGAACAGGAAAGAAGATAGCTGATCACACATATCTTACTCTAGAAGAAAATTTAGGAAAAATGAAGGATGAATTATATAAGAAAGATGAATTCATCAAAATCTTAAAAGAAGATCTAGGAAAGGTAAACATGAACTAGACAGAACTTGCAAGTGGAACAAAGCATCTGATGCTCTCTCTTGGTTGCAGGAGCATCATAGCAGTAACAAAAGAGGACTTGGCTATGGAACTCAAGCTCCTAAATGGGATCCAAAAAGCAAGTACCTCACTCTTCCTGAAAATAAAAATCTGCACACACTG
>NW_017678544.1:10700-16721 GCF_001879085.1 Nicotiana attenuata
TACCTGAGCCCAAACTATAGTACAGGACCGGGCCAGAGGTGAGGTAGATCCCAAATACTCGGTTTGGTTCGGTAAAAGGTTTCAAATCCCCGAGAGACCCGCCAAAAGGCCACATGTGCAACAATTAACAAGCGAGGCTCAGGTGCAGTGGGATTGGTTGGCTAAAGAAAAGGAGTACAGAGCTCGAATTGGAGCATTGGAAAAACAGGTTCAGGAGCTTCGGTTCGAAAACAGCTTGCAAGCCGCAGCTGATGAAGGTGATAAAAAGCAATTGGCCCAGGAGAATGAAGCTCTCAAGGCCCAAATTCAACAACTGAAATTAGATGCAAGGAATCGAGAAAGAAGTCTATCCGACGAGAGATTGATAAGAGGGTTGAAGAAACAAGTCCTGGACTGCCAGGAAGAATTGGAAAAATCCGAGGGAAGCATGGCAAAGCTTCGGGCTCAATGGGCAAAGAAGACCGAGGAAAGGGCCCAGTTTGTACAGCAAATGAAGAAAAACTATGACGGAACCATCGCCAACATGAAAAGAAAAATGAACACTCTTGAAGAAAAGGCAGCCCGTCGGGAGAAAGAGTTACAGGCCGAGAGGGAACAATGCTATGAATTAATCGCCGATATGGAGAAGGAAGTAAAATTGTTACAGGATCTTCACTTCCAGGATTCTCAGCTGCTAGAAGCTCGCACTCAACAGATAAGCCGCCTACTCCAAGAGAAAGGTCAAATCAGGGAGAGAATCAGAAACATTGCCAACTACATTGTCATGAAGTGTCAGGCCGGCGAACGGATGGGTCGTACCACATTCTTTGCCTCCGTAATGATATTTGTTCGCCAGGTTATGAACGATCTAGATCAATTGCAAAAGGGTCTTGCACGCAGGCCCGTGGCGATGCCGAGTGATGCCCCGCGGGCCCCAGGATTTGAAGCTTTGATGTACTCCTAAAAATCGAGTCTGCAGTTTTCGCGTCTGGTTTTTGTACTTTCTATTTCCAAGAAAAGAAAAACAAATAGTCTAGTAGCTTTGTAATTGCATTTGTTATTAATGAAAATTTGAAAATTCCCAAAACAAATTGTTTCTTTATTTCCTGCATCTAGGTTTGCATTTATTTGCAAGAACTACGCTTGGTCTGATTCATGCGGGGTCATGATACGTAGGCAATCTCCATAGGATTCGACCGTATCCCCTAAAAATAAAACATGAGGGAAGGAAATAAAAGAAAAACAAGAGAGGAAAAGAAACGCAGAAGAGGAATCGAGAGAAAAACCATGGCAGAAGAACAGGGAAAAGCAAAAAAAAAATGAAAAAAAAAAGGAAAAATAGAAAGAGAAAGAAAAGCAAGAAAAACAAAGAGTGGAAATCAAAAGAAGGGAAAATAGAAAAGAAAAGCCGGGATGACGCATGCAACTAGTGCAAACATGTAGACAACCGTTTAACTGTATAGGTGCATCACACCCCAATGTGCGATTACCTATCTGTTACTTGTCTCAAACTAACCGTGTGTTGCTGATTTCCAATCCAGCTTTTAGAAACGGTGGTTGGTTGTGGTAAGCTGGCATCGCATCAATACTTTACCAGATCGAAAGGAAGTGTGGAAATGTCTACAGAAATGACTTTTCCCGCAGTCCCCATCTCTGAAGATAGCCCCATCTCGGGGGTCCCGGCCTCTGAATCTTTTACAGCTGAAGAAAATCGGATCTTGCGCCTGCGACTGATGGAAATGTGGGATGCTTGGAACAATGGAAAGGAACCCCCAAGCAATATTCCCGGATTCCCAGAGTTATTCCCTAGAGCTGGAGGTGCTACTACGGTCCCTATCAGTCACTCCCCTACCCCTTTTGGGCAACCTACCATGACCGCTCATTTCGTTGGAATGCCTTCTGAGGTTCGCCCCCAGGTGTTCCCAGCGGGAGCGGTTCCTAACATCTTCACTGCTCCACCATGTCCTGCTACAACACAACCATCGCTGCCAAGGCCTGCCTTTGATCCCTCAGCATTCACATTCCAAAACCCTGTATTTCCGTCAGATCCTCCTCAATATCCCACATATAATTACTCTCAGCCACCCCCATACGAGCTTACACCAGAGCAGGACAAAAACCCCAAAGACCCAGAGCAGGATGAAATGGAAATAAAGCCACTTTGAGGTTCCCTCTGAAATGAGGGATGTAAGGGAGCCACTACGAAGAAGTTCCGGGAGTTACGAAGGAAGCTTCGAGCTCATATTGGTCATGGGTTGAGAACGGGAATTGAACTCTATGAGATCGAATCTCCTGTTGTTCCTCAGTAGCTCAGTGGTAGAGCGGTCGGCTATTAACCGATTGGTCGTAGGTTCGAATCCTACTTGGGGAGATTTGATTGATTCTGAATTAAAGAATTCAGAATAAAGGGGCTCGCTTTTCTTATCTCCTCTGCAGCAAGCTCTGCTGGCCTCGCGCTCCAAACTGATGGCGTCTCGACGTTCTCCTGGCGCTCTCCCCCTTTAAGAAGTATGTAAAAAGGCTCACGTTTTTTGGCTTCCTATAAACCCCTCCTAGGTTGTGGCAACTTTCTACTCCTCCTGAGCTGTAAGAGAATGAGAAGCCTCGAGCAGAGCTTGAAAAACATGCAAGGATTGAGCGGGCAAAAGAGTGTCTCATACACGGATCTATGTATGTTCCCTCATGTACACTTGCCGTCAGGGTTCAAAACACCAAAATTTGAGAAGTATGACGGACACGGTGACCCCATTGCTCACCTAAAGAAGTATTGCAATCAGTTACGGGGGGCCGGTGGCAAAGAAGAGCTGTTGATGGTATATTTTGGAGAAAGCTTGGTTGGTATCGCTTCAGAATGGAACATGGATCAAGATGCCTCGCGTTGGCATATTTGGGATGATCTGGCCCGAGACTTTGTTCGACAATTTCAGTACAACATAGACATCGCGCCGGACAGGAACTCTTTGGCAAATCTTAAGAAGAAGCCTTCAGAAAGCTTCCGTGAATATGCAATTAAGTGACGCGAATAGGCGTCAAGAGTGAAACCTCCAATGGATGAGGTAGAGATGGTCACTGTTTTCCTCCAAGCCCAGGAAGCAGACTATTTTCAGAATATGATGTCCGCCATGGGTAATCCTTTCGCCGAGGCAATAAAAATCGGAGAGATGGTAGAGAATGGGTTAAAAACGGGTAGAATCTTGAGCCAGTCAGCCATAAGGGCCACCTCCCAAGCCATCCAAGGTGGGTCTGGAGGAATGGCCAAAGGCAGAAAGAAAGAAGACACAGTGATGGCGGCATCGGGGGGAAGAAGGTATCAGGCTCCTAGACCGGTGTTCTCTGAAAGAACCCCTCAACACTACTACCCTCATACTGGTATGGCCTATGCTCCTGCACCTTATGCGGTCATGAATGCACAACCGTTCGGCCGACCGCAACCACAAGCTAACCGAAATCCACCTCCATTCCAAAGAAATCAACTTCCTTACCAGAACCAATATAATCCCCGACCACCACAGAATAACTTTCGTCTTCGAGAACCTCCCAGGAGACCAAATTTTACGCCAATCGGTGAACCTTATTCCAGTTTGTTCCCGAAACTCGTCCAGATGAATTTGCTGCAGCCTATTCCCCAAAACAGGCAGAACCCAGAATCTTCAGCTTATCAACGAGGGGTCCATTGTGCTTACCATTCAGGAGCTGAAGGGCATAGTACTGATAACTGCTGGACATTGAAGAAGGCTGTGGAAGATTTGATTGAACAAGGGAAAATAGTGTTGAGGGATGAAGAAGCCCCGAATGTGACTAATAACCCGTTGCCCGCTCACAACAATGGGCCGGTAATCGGTATGATTTGTGAAGACAGGGAGTTTGATCCGGCTTTGAAAGCCATAGTTGCTATTGCCGATGCAGAAAAGAAGCCCAAGCAAGGAAAAGGGGAGAAGGAAAATAAAACTGTCAAAACTGAACTTGAAAAGAAATCAGAGACAAAAGTAGAAATGGACTCTCTTAAGAATGGAATTCTCTATGTTCCGCGAGGACGCCAAGAAAAACCATTGGTTGTCACTATTCCGAGGAGAGCTGAGGTAAAAGGGGAAACACCAATATATGTACCAAAGGGAGCCTATGTGGTACGGGGGACAATTAAACCGCCTCGGCTGAGTGAGCCAGTGGTTATTGGACGCGTACCACAGAAGCCAATGACAGACCCTTCTGCGGTGCCATGGAACTACCAGCAAACAGTGGTCACATACAAGGGCAAAGAAATTTCGGGGGAACTTCCAGGGAAGAACTCTGTTGAGAAATATTCGAATGTGCAGGAAGTGAACAATGCCACTCGAAAGTGTTTTCCGTCCAAGAGACCAGTGAGTGCTGAAGAAGCAGAAGCCTTCTTCCAGAAAATGAAGATGCCTGATTATGAGACAGTGGATCAATTAAGAAAGTACCCTGAACAGGTGTCCCTGCTCTCATTGGTGACAAAATCCTCCGAACATCAGAAGATCTTGATGAAAACTTTGAATGAGGCATACGTGCCAATTGAAACTTCAGTCGAGCAGCTCGAAAGGATGGCAGAAAGGTTTTTCGCCATCAACCAACTCTCTTTTAGTAAGAATGACTTGCCTCCTGAAGGCGCAGCCCACAACAAAGCCTTGCATCTGACCGTCAAGTGTAAGGGTTACTATGTCAAACGAGTCATGGTGGATGGAGGATCGGGGGTTGACATCTGCCCACTCTCCACATTGCAGAGGATGGAGATCGGGACAGAAAAGATTCGCCCGAATAATGTTTGTGTAAGGGCTTTTGATGGTATTAAGAGGGATACCATCGGTGAAATCGACCTGATATTGACCATAGGTCCGGTAGACTTCGAGGTGACCTTCCAGGTGTTGGACATGGATACATCTTACAACTTCCTTCTGGGGAGGCCCTAGATCCATGCTGCAGGAGCTGTGCCCTCCACTCTCCACCAAATGGTAAAATTCGAGTATGAAGGTCAGGAAATCGTGGTCCACGGAGAAGACGAGCAATCTATCTATCGTGATCCATCTATCCCATGTTTGGAGGCAAGGGAAGGAAGTGAGCTTATTGTTTATCAAGCCTTTGAGATTGTGGTAGCAGATCAGCACGAGGAAGGAAATCCTTGTCCTCAGCCTTTCCTGTCTAACGCTTTAATCATGGTGGCCAGAGAAATGATTAGACATGGTTTCAGGCCAGGAAAGGGGTTGGGAAAAGCCTTACAAGGAATATCTGAGCCAGTAACTCTACCCGCAACAGAAAAGTTCTTCGGAGTAGGCTTCCACCCTACCCCAGATGATGAGAAATGGGCTGAAGAAAGAAAGAAAGAAGGATGGGTTCTGCCACAGCCATTGCCATATCTCTACGATACTTTTGTCAAGACCAAGTATGGCAAAGAAAAGGATGACGAGTTGTTCACAGTTGAGGAAATCGAAGACATATGTGGAGCTATGAGAGAAATGCTTTATGAAACCAACATGGTTCAGTTAGGAGAAGGGACTAGCACCGCTGAAATGCTCTATATGGGACCAGATGCTAAACTCCAAAACTGGAAGGCTACGCCATTCCCGATTAGGCGGGAGTCCCGGTAGACTAGCCCTGCCACCTTTTCTACATCTCGAGTTATTTCAGGGTGTAGCTCGGGAGTCTTTTAGTTTCATGTCTTTTAAATTCCTGAATGTAAACCCTGTTATCTTTCCAATTCCAAGAAATGAAATCAATATTTCATCGTCCATCTTTCTTTTCTTTCTAATTTTGGATTGTTTTTCCTTTTTTATCTTTTCTTTTCAGTTATAATAATGCAGCTTTAAATAACATGACATGCTTGCGGACTCCATGCCCGGACTCAAACACGCTGTTTAATTGTGAAATAATGAATCAAGAATCGGGATATGATGAGGAAGAGGCTTTTAGGGAGATCAACCGAGAATTGGAACAATTTGAGAACAAACCTAAGCCAAACCTGAACGACACTGAACCGGTTAATTTGGGAACGGCCGAAGAAATAAGGGAAACCAAAATAAGCATTCACAC
>NW_017678544.1:18468-21225 GCF_001879085.1 Nicotiana attenuata
CAGGAGTATGTGGACCTCATATGAATGGTTATGTGTTGGCAAAGAAAATTTTGCGAGCCGGGTATTACTAGATAACCATGGAGAAGGACTGTTTCAGTTTTGTTCGGAAGTGTCATCAATGTCAGGTGCACGGTGATTTGATTCATGCACCTCCGACAGAACTCCATCCGATGTCAGCACCTTGGCCGTTTGTTGCTTGGGGCATGGATGTCATTGGGCCGATCGAGCCGAAAGCTTCGAATGGGCATAGGTTCATACTGGTAGCAATTGACTATTTCACAAAATGGGTTGAGGCTATCACTCTCAAGTCAGTCACCAAGAAAGTTGTGGTAGACTTTGTGCACTCCAATCTCATTTGCCGCTTTGGCATTCCTGCAATTATTATTACCGACAATGCAGCTAACTTGAACAGTCGCCTGATGGAGGAGGTATGTGAACAATTCAAGATAACGCATAGAAACTCAACTCCCTATCGGCCAAAAGCCAATGGTGCTGTCGAGGCAGCAAATAAGAACATCAAGAAGATTTTGAGAAAGATGATTCAAAGCTCCCGGCAATGGCATGAAAAGTTACCCTTCGCGTTACTTGGATATCGTACCACAGTACGTACATCAATTGGAGCAACACCGTACTTGTTAGTTTACGGTACTGAAGCAGTCATACCTGCAGAAGTGGAAATTCCTTCACTCCGGATAATCGTTGAGGCAGAGATTGAGGATAGTGAATGGGTTAAAACCCGACTAGAGCAATTGTCATTAATTGATGAAAAACGAATGGCCGCAATTTGTCACGGACAGCTGTACCAACAAAGAATGGCCCGTGCCCATAATAAGAAAGTGCGTCCCAGGAATTTTGAAGTGGGACAGCTGGTACTCAGACGCATTCTCCCTCATCATCAGGAAGCAAAAGGGAAGTTTGCCCCTAATTGGAAAGGTCCATACATCATCCGAAAAATATTGACAAGAGGAGCACTGTATCTGGGAGACATCGAAGGGAATGATCCTGAGACAGCAGTCAATGCAGATGCAGTAAAAAGGTACTACGTCTAATCCTCATTCGGCGATGGCTTTTGTGCAATTGAGATGACGAAGGCTTTCTTTCTCGCTATCCAAACACTATCAACCCTCCGTAAACCCATTTGAGCCGGTTACTCTTCTTTGGCTACCCTCTTTGGAACCCAAAAGTATTATTAAAAAAAAAAAAGAAAATATGATGAAAAAAAAAACAAAAAACAAAAACAAAACAACAAAAACAAATGTTCCTGAACTACGTTTGACTTGATCCCGAAAGGGTACGTAGGCAGCCTCTCTCTGGGGTTCAGTCACACCAAAACAAAAATCCCAATTTCCCCAAAAAATGAAACTGGGGCAGATGATATAATGGTTCGTCCATGAGTCCGCCGAAATGGTTCCAAAGTTGTAGTTCTGCCCAAAATCCTTTTTACCCCGAAACCTTGTCCAAGTCCTTCCGATCAATTGGCAAAGGCAGGGAAGTGGAAAACGTTATTGTTGGAATCTGACACAATGCAAGTTGAGAGAAATAAAATGAGAGAGTCTTATCGGTGAAAACCTTCGGGCACCATAAGGCGATGGTGAGTAGAGAAACTGAAAATGAGAGAGTCCGCTTAGTGAAAACTCGCAAAGAGCACTATCGGGCAACGTGAGAAGAGAAATGAGAGAGGTCGATTGGCGAAAACCCGCAAAGGGCGCTGTCGGCCGAAAAGAAGACATCTCGCCACTAAAGGAGTCCTGGCAAGGTTCCCTGGTTTTGAAATACTGATTAATGTCGGGCATCCAGTCCAAGAAGCATGTCATGTTCATTTGAAGCCAGCATGCACACCCCAGATAAGTCCTTCTTTTCCCCGAAAGGGATGCTTCTCTTTAAAATCATATGCTTGCCTTTTGCATACTTTTTCTTTGAATCCCTTTCGGTTTATCTCTGATTCCGTAACTAGTACAAAGAAAAGGTGGCAGGACCGGTTTCACAGGGCTTCACCTGGTCAGAGTCGAAGAAATACCCAGCCTCAGCGAGTGCGTCAGGCCAATCTCGACTGACCATAGTGATTGATGCTTTTGAAGCAAAAAATATTGGAAAAGAAAGAAAATCAAAGGCAAGGTAGAATAAAGTGACAAGGTCAGAGCCCACACGGGCGATTCATAATGAAATCCCGAAGGCTGAACCCGGTCGGTTTGAAAAGAAATTCACCCTCAAAGGCAAACAAGCAGCAAAGTTCTCAACGGACATGGGGCCGAGATCAAGCAATTGAGATGATCAAGGCCACAAAACCAACCACCGTTTCAAACTAACAAATTGTTATTTGTTGAAAACAGGTTTGATTCAAAGCAACCGTGCAAGAAGCAGGTGCAGTCCAAAAAGAAATGAAATGCGCAAGCGCTGAAACAGCTTTGCAGCAGGAAAACGACCAAAAAGGAAGTTTCCTATCCCCAAGTTCTTTCATGTGTTTTGCTAAATAAAAGGAAAACATAAAAAAAAGGAAAAACAAAAGATAGAAGAAAGAAGAAAAGAAGTTCAAATAAAAATCCCAAAAAGAAAAACAAATCATGATAGCATAGGATCCCATTCCTTAAATATCCCGGAACCAAAAACCGAGGATCTCCCGGCACAAAAACCGTGGAGCTTTTTCTTTCCAAAATCCCGGAACAAAAACCGAGGATCTCCCGGAACAAAAAATCTTTCCAAAATCCCGGAACAAAAACCGAGGATCTCCCGGAACAAAAACCGTGGAGCTTTTCTTTC
>NW_017678545.1:0-2382 GCF_001879085.1 Nicotiana attenuata
AGTAATCCGCTCCCACTTCCACTCGGGAAGCTCAATCCTCTGAAATAAACCACCAGGCCTCTGATGCTCGTACTTAACCTACTGACAATTCAAACAACGAGCCACATATGCTACGATATCCTTCTTCATTCTACGCCACCAATAATGCTGCCGCAAATCCTGATACATCTTCGCGGCGCCCGGATGAATAGAGTACCTGGAGCTATGGGCCTCCTCTAAAATCAACTCTCGAAGCCCATCCACATTGGGCACACAAACTCGCCCCTGCAATCTCAAAACTCCATCCGCATCTAAGGTAACCTGCTTGGCACCTCCTCGCTGCACCGTATCTCTAAGGACACACAAATGGGGATCATCAAACTGCCGATCACGGATATGCTCCAATAATGAAGAACGAGCGAACGTGCAAGCTAACACACGACTGGGCTCAGAAACATCCAGTCTCACGAGCTGACTGGCTAAAGCCTGAACATCCAAAGCAAGCGGCCTCTGACTGACCGGAATATAAGCGAGACTGCCCATACTGGCTGACTTTCTACTCAAAGCATCGGCCACTACGTTGGCCTCCCCCGGATGATAAAGAATGGTGACATCATAATCCTTCAACAACTCCAACCACCTCCTCTGCCTCAAATTCAACTCCTTTTTCTTGAACAAGTACCGAAGACTCTTGTGATCAGTGAACACCTCACACGCCACGCCATACAGATAATGCCTCCAAATCTTCAAGGCGTGAACAATGGCTGCTAACTCCAAATCGTGAACCGGATAATTCTTCTCATGGATTTTCAACTGCCTCGAAGCATAGGCAATGACCTTGGCCTCCTGCATCAACACTGCTCCAAGCCCAATACGGGAAGCATCACAATAGACTGTATAGGGCGCTGAACCTGTGGGCAAAACCAACACTGGTGCCGTAGTCGGAGCTGTCTTGAGCTTCTGAAAGCTCGCCTCACACTCATCCGACCATCTGAACTGGGCACCCTTCTGGGTCAATCTGGTCATCGGGGCTGCAATAGATGAAAACCCCTCCACGAACCGTCTGTAGTAGCCTGCCAAACCCAAGAAACACCGAATCTCTATAGCTGATGTTGGTCTAGGCCAGCTCTTGACTGCCTCTATCTTCTTTGGGTCCACCTGAATACCCTCTACTGATACAACATGACCCAGAAATGCAACTGAACCCGACCAGAATTCACACTTCAAGAACTTAACATATAACTAACTATCCCTCAGAGTCTGAAGAACCACTCTAAGGTGCTGCTCGTGCTCCTCCTGGCTGCGGGAGTATATCAATATATCATCAATGAACACTATAACGAATGAATCCAAATAAGGCCTGAACACTCGGTTCATCAGGTCCATGAAAGCTGCTGGGGCATTTGTCAACCCAAATGACATAACCAAGAACTCATAATGCCCATACCGAGTGCGGAAGGCTATCTTAGGGACATCGGATGCCCTAATCCTCAACTGATGGTAACCAGATCACAAGTCAATCTTGGAAAATACCCTAGCACCCTGAAGCTGGTCGAACAAATCATCAATCCTTGGCAGTGGATACTTATTCTTGACCATTACCTTGTTCAATTGCCGGTAATCAATAGACATTCTCATTGACCCATCCTTCTTCTTGACAAATAACACCGGCGCACCCCAAGGTGAGACACTAGGCCTAATGAAACCCTTCTCAAGCAAATCCTGCAACTGCTCCTTCAATCTTTCAACTCTGGCGGGGCCATGCGATACGACGGGATAGAAATGGGCTGGGTGCCCGGAGCCAGATCAATGCAGAAATCAATGTCCCTGTCGGGTGGCATACCCGGCAGGTCTGAAGGGAAAACATCGGGGAACTCCCGGACAATAGGCACAGAATTAATAGGAGGGACCTCAGCACTGGAATCACGAACATAAGCCAAGTAAGCCAAACACCCCTTCTCGACCATACGTCGAGCCTTCACGTACGAAATAACACTGCGGGTAGAGTGACCTGGGGTCCCTCTCCACTCTAAATGGGGCAAACCTGGTAAAGCTAAGGTCACGGTCTTGGCATGGCAGTCCAAGATAGCATGATACGGGGATAATCAGTCCATCCCCAATATAATATCAAAGTCGACCATATCTAAAAGCAACAAGTCAACACGGGTCTCAAGACCCCCAATCACCACAACACAAGAACGATAAACTCGATCGACCATAATAGAATCGCCCACCGGTGTAGATACATAAACAGGAATACTCAGTGGATCACTAGGCATGACCAGGTACGGTGCAAAATAAGAGGACACATACGAATACGTAGACCCTGGATCAAATAGCACTGAAGCATCTCTATCACAAACTAGAATAGTACCTGTAATGACTGCATCTGAAGACTCAACC
>NW_017678545.1:4152-8225 GCF_001879085.1 Nicotiana attenuata
CTCGTGGTAGCGTACCACCGCTCCCATTTCAATATCACTCGTGGTAGGCGTACCACCCGCTCCCATTTCAATATCACTTGTGGTAGGCGTACCACCCGCTCCCATTTCAATATCACTTGTGGTAGGCGTACCACCCGCTCCCTTTACTATATCACTTGTGGTAGGCGTACCACCCGCTCCCATTTCAATATCTCTTGTGGTAGGCGTACCACCCGCTCCCATTTCAATATCACTTATGGTAGGCGTACCACCCGCTCCCATTTCAATATCACTTGTGGTAGGCGTACCACCCGCTCCCTTTACTTTCAACACAATGCACAATGCAATCCCTGCAAGGGAACAATCAAATTATTACTCTTCCTGACAAGGGAACAATCAAATTAATACTCTTCACGGCGAGGGAACTATAACGACAATTCAAACATCCCGACAAGGGAGAGTCAGCTATAACCAATCCTATTCAACTTCTTCCTGGCACAACTAATACCAATATTTAGTCACAATGTTCATAGGATCAAACAAGGGTACACAATTATCAAATTAAGACTCACGGTCATGCTTGACACCGACGCATGGATACTCATCACCATGCCCATACGTCGTACTCAACATAAACAAGTAGCAATTATGACTCAACTCCTAATCCCTCAAGCTAGGGTTAAACCAAACACTTACCTCGATGCTTTGAACTCAACTCAAGCCTCAACTATAGCTTTACCCCGTGATTCCACCTCCAATCCGCTCGAATCTAGTCACAAGTCACTTAATTACTTTAATAAACACTAAATCAATCAATTTTAATGCATAAAAATGAATTTCCCAAAGTTTGTCCCAAAAATTCTAAAATCGCCCCCGGGCCCACGTGGTCAAAACCCGAAGTTCGAACCAAAACCCGGTTACCCATTCCCCCACGAACTCAAATATGTAATTTGTTTTGAAATCGGACCTCAAATTGAGGTCCAAATCCCCAATTTTTGAAAAACCTAGGTTCTACCCAAAACCCCCAATTTCACCCATGAAAATCATTGATTCTAAGTGGAATACATGTTAAATGATGTTAATGAGTGAAAGAATTAAGTAAAAATCCACTTACAAATGATTTGAGATGAAACTTGTTCTTGAAAAATCGCCTAAGGAGTTGTATTTTGAATGTGGGGTGAAAAATTGCCTAAAATTCGACTAAGTATGAAAATTGCTGGGCTGCAGATATGGGAATTGCAAACTGGGGTTCGCAATTGCGAACCCGACCATTTGTGGGAAATGCGAAGCTGGGTTCGCATTTGCGAACCCTTCCCATTTTGCCAGGCCTCGCATTTGCGATGAAAAGGTCGCATTTGCGACCCATTGAGTTTCACATTTGCGAGAAACAAGATCGCATTTGCGATCAGTAGGCCAAGTCCCAGGCTTCGCAATTGCGATACAAAGCTCGCATTTGCGAGCTCGCAATTGCGAGACACATCTTCGCAAATGCGAAGATCACAGAAGAAGCATACCAGATTTTTATTAAGTTTAAAAATGCACTCCGACACCTATCCAAAACTCACCCGAGCCCTCAGGGCTCCGAACCAAATATGCAGGCAACCTCAAAAACATCCTATGGACTTACTCGCACGATCAAATCGCCAAAATAACATCATATACATCGAATCATGCCTCAAAACTCTTGATTTCTTCCAAATTTTCATAAAACATCAATTTTCCATTTTAAGTTCGAAACACGTCAAACGACGTCCGTTTTCAACCAAACTTTACAGAAAGTGCATAAACCATATGTAAGAATTGTACCGGGCGCCGGAACCAAAATACGAGCCCGATACCATAGTCTTTTAATCAAATTTCATTTTCACTTTCCTTAATCATTTCCAGAAAACAATTTCACACAAAAATTCATTTCTCGGGCTTGGGACCTCGGAATTCGATTCCGGGCATACGCCCAAGTCCCATATTTTTCTACGGACCCTCCGGGACCGTCAAATCACGGGTCCGGGTACGTTTACCCAAAATGTTGACCGAAGTCAAATTTATCCAATTTAATATCAAAATTTAGCATTTTTCATATTTAAGCTTTCCGGCTACGCGCCCGGACTGCGCACGCAAATTGAGGCAACCCCAAATGAGGTTTTCAAGGACTCAGTAGCATAGAATGAGTAAGGAAATATGTGATGACCCCTTTGGGTCGTCACAATTAGTAATTAAGGAACTTGAGATCAATCAGTCAGAAAATCAAGGTAAGTCCCCTTTAATTGAGGAGTAAACTTTGAACCGTAATAGACATATGCCAAATAAGGAAAGATATCTTGTAAGGCTGGACATGCCAATTAAGGAAATATTTTCTGCATAGTACAAGAATACAATATGTAATATAGGCCAGGTTCAGCACGCATAAATCAAGGAAAGACTTGAGCAATGAATTAACAGCATAATTGACCATCGAATAAGGTCAAAAAAACGTTCTACAAGGTAAAAATCAGTGGAATAATCATGAAAGATCAATCATAAAGATTCAGGGATGCAAGAATAGGAGGTAACACTTATTTAGCACCACTCTATAAGAATAAACACATGGTAAGAAACATCAGAACCCTAAGAGGTCGAGTAGGACAAGAATCACACATTAAATTAGGGATTTATGTAGAGCATTGTCTGAATTAATAAGCTAAGCATGATACAAGTAGGAGAAATGAAGAATCAGAAACATTGGTGAACCAAATAGGCAAAATCACACTGTCACACCTCCTTTTTTACCTACACCCCCGCGGAAAAGGGTATGATAAAGGGAGTTATTTCCAACTTGAAGTGACAATCGGAACGGGATTTATTATTAAGATTTCAGAGTCGCCACTTGGGAAATTAAGGGTATCCCAAGTCACCAGCTGAATCCCGGCCCGAGGAAATGATGACTCTGTTATCAGTCCGCGAACACAGAAATCCAGGTAAGGAATTTTGTTAACCCGGGAGAAGGTGTTAGGTATTCCCGGGTTCCGTGGTTCTAGCACGGTCGCTTAATTGTCATATTTGATTTTATCCGATCCCAAACGTGTTCTAACTTATGTGATTTTATTATTAAACCGATTTTATTTCTATTTTTAATAAGAATTGCAACGTCGTGAAAATGCGCCTTGAACCACGTCGCACCAGTGCACCCGTGATTGTTAACACATTTCGACTTCGTTGAAATTTGGATTTGGGTCACATAAATGTGCACCCAAATTTAGGAAGGTAATATTATTAAAATACGCGCTTAAAAGACTAATGCGTTATTATCTTTAAGGAAGGCCGTGAAATTCACTAAACGACCCACTCCGAAATCTAATATTTTTTAGTATAAGCATTTATCGAGGGCCCCGCGCTTGATTTGTATCGTTTGGGCGAGGCTCATCTCTTTTATTAACTAAAAGGCAAGCAGCAATCTATAATTTTATGTTAATGTCTCCAATGACAAAGGGAAGGTCCTAATTAACCCGTTATTGGACTGCAATAAACCAAAGGCGGATTCTGTGTCAAAAACTCCCATTGGGCTTTCAAGATGAGCCCAACGAAGGGCACTTGCACCCATGTCATACTAGCATGCTACTAGTCAAGGCCTTGGCCCAAATGAACACTGAAAACTGACCTGAGTCTGGGCCGCTCGTTAAGTCACTAAGGCCCAAAATCAACAAACAAGGCTATTGAGCCTTAAATTTACCGGCAAGCCTTGTACCGAACAGAATTTCGATTTAAACTTAAAATTATTTCAAAATGGTCTGATTTTGGAGACGATAGGAACGGTATACAATCTACTCAGGTTAGCGAATTACTTGTGGCCAGAATCCAGTTTCATATTCAAACCATGTTTAGGCTATCCAACTATTACAAATACCAATGGAATTCCATAGATTAAACCAAATTAAACTACTGACTGCAGAGTTCACATGCTCATTGGAGTTCACTGAATTAGGCCAACAGGCTACAAGTTAAAAAAACGGTCCCAAACAATCCAATTAAACAGTCTGCTACACGTTAAATAAAACAGTCCTAATTACACAATCACTGGTTTAATATAATTCA
Source organism: Nicotiana attenuata (assembly GCF_001879085.1). NCBI lineage: Eukaryota > Viridiplantae > Streptophyta > Magnoliopsida > Solanales > Solanaceae > Nicotiana > Nicotiana attenuata. The sequence continues at coordinate 8,200 of NW_017678545.1, forward strand.
AACAAGTAAGGCTAAATATTTCAGAT
>NW_017678545.1:9717-17287 GCF_001879085.1 Nicotiana attenuata
CTAGATTAACAACTTAGACTAACACTGTATAAACAAATTAAGTAACAAAATCGAAACTCTAATACTAACAAAAATCATTATTAGAATCAACATAAAATGAAACTCTAAATCTAATAATCAAACTAGTCAATCATTAACCAAGCTAAAAAAAATGAAAATTAATTGGACACTAACAAACATGATAGCAAAACTAACAGAGGGATTTAAACAAGAAAGGAAGGAAAATAAACATAGAAGCCAGGAAGAAGAACGAGAACTCACTCATTAATTACAGATTCAAAAAAATCGAACGATCTCCAATGGGATTTGAGGGCCATTGACATTGAATTCATCACGAGGAAGGCCAGGGGACCATGTGGCATCAATTTGGAACATTTTGGAGCAATTAGGGTTTTGGCCGGAAAATTTAAATTTAATATTCGAATGATTCCGGCGAGATTTGAGGGATGGGGTTTGGGGGGTTTGATAGAGGAGGTGAAGGCGGTTATGTGGTGTTAATTTGGGGTGGTTTGGACGGAGTTGTGTCATGGCCGGAAAACTTCGATCTAATATTCGAAGCTTTGGGGTGGGATTCAAGGAGAAATAAGGCTAGATTCGTGACGAGGAAGATGAGATGAAGAGGTGGTGTAATTTTCAGGTGGTTTGGATGAACGCCGCCGGCGGAGACGATTTTCGGCCGGCGGTTTAAGGTGGAGGGACGGTGGAGTTAGTGTGTGGTCCGGTGGAGGTGAGGGAGACGAAGGGGAGGGGGTTCTGAGGGCGTTAGGACATATGTATATTAAAATGAGACCAGTTCTCAGCCGTAGGATTGATGAACCTCGACGGTCCAGATCAAAAGGAGGGGAAACGACGTCGTTTTGGTGAGGGGAGGGCCGGACCGGGTTAGGGACTGTATTGGGCCGGTCTTTGGAGTGATTTTTGTATTGGATTTCGCTTGGGTGAAGCCAATTTGGCCCAAATTTGGGCATCTACTAAGACCATTCTTTCCTTTAATTTTCCAATTAATTTCTTTTCTTTTCACCTTCTTTTTTTTTATTTTGTATTTATTATTTCTGATTTTTATTAAATACCAAAGCAACAAACAAAAACCCAAATCGACTTCTTGAATTATATTACTCGATTTCCAACTACACTAATTCCTAATTTAAATGCAACCTAAGACAAATTACAATTATAAATGCGAAAGAACCATTTTGTTATTTTCTTTATTATTTTTGTAGTATTGAGTACTAATTAATCCCAAAATATGACATTAACCCTACATGCAAATGCGAAGTATTTTTGTATTTTTCATGACTTAAACAATGATAAACGTGCACAGACAAATGCAAACAATTAACAAAACATGCCACAAAAATCCATAAAATTGCAAATAATGAAAAGAAGTAATTTTGTTTTGAATTTATGGGAATAATTCATATAGGGCAAAAATCACGTGCTCACAGTTGCCCCTCTTTGCTCGGAAACATGAAGAGTTTTCGTGCAAAGATAAGTGAGCGGAAATGAGCGATTTTTGCCCGTTTGCATATTCCGTGGGAAGCATTTCTGGAAGAGTTGACCGCACCCTGCTTCAAAGGTTGCCTACATATCCTGGGCTAAACAGGAATCAGGTCAGTGTAGTTCGGGAAGGTTTGGTAGCTGGGACTACCAGGAGCTGTGATTTCATTGCTGTTGCTGCTGCTACTGCTCGCTGACCTCCTTATTACACCGAGTAAAAATAAAAAGAAGCTAGTCTAAGCTATGATCTATGAATTACAAGAATAGTCATATCTATGTCTTCTAACTTGCTCTTTGTGTTGCCTTGAACTTGTATTCTTCCGCTGGTATTCTTGCGTTGTTGCCTTGCATTGTGATTGGAGATGTTTCGCCATTCCTCCGAGTGATGCTTGACCGCTGACATTTGAAATGTATTCCCTACTCTCCAGGCAGGCTCCTGACTGCAACGCTTGAAAAAGTATTCCCTTGTTCTCTAGGTGGACTCCTGACTGCAACAAAACAAACAAAGAAAATTTTCTGCCCCAGTTTGGTGGCTGGGCGCATTATGTTAACAAATATTAAAAGCTAAAATTTAAATTGTATTCCCTTGTTCTCCAGGTGGGCTCTTGACTGCAACAAAATAAACAACAAAGAAGATTTCTGCCCCAGTTTGGTGGCTGGGCAGACTTGTGAGTTATTACCTAAGCTATTGATGCAATGGTGACAGCAAAACTAAAGACTTGATTGGCAAGTACGTCCCCTCTGAGTAAAACTATTTGACTAAGATTTTTATCCAGGAGAAAATTCATCAGACTAGGTCCACTTTTGTTATCTTAGGAGAAAAATTCGTCAGACTAAGATTTAGATCCTAGGAGGAATTTCATCAGACTAGGTCCACTTTTGTTATCTTAGGAGAAAGGTTCATCAGACTAAGATTTTGATCCTAGGAGAAAATTCCTCAGACTAGGTCCCTTTTTGTTATCTTAGGAGAAAGGTTCATCAGACTAAGATTTTGATCCTAGGAGAAAATTCATCAGACTAGGTTGTCTATCTTAGGAGAAAGATTCATCAAACTAAGATGTGATCCTAGGAGAAAATTCATCAGACTAGGTTATCTTAGGAGAAAGATTCATCAGACTAAGATTTTGATCCTAGGAGAAAGTTCATCAGACTAGGATTTTGACTCTATAAAACTCTATCAGACTAAGCCTTTTATCCTAAGAGGAAACATTATGAAAAGTAATGGCAAAGGTCAATGATCTGAGAAACTTCCCTTTTGTCAGTTCTCCTCTTGTTCCTTTTCTTTTCTTTCCTTTCTTGTTCCCTTGCTGTTGAACCAACTTTCTTGCACTGCTTTGTTCCTGTTTCAAACAACGAAAACTTGTGAGTTTAAAATGTAGTGGTTGGTTTGTTGCCTTGAACTTCGACGGTGGCCCATCATCCTCCATTTGTTGCATTGCATGAACGGTCATCTCCCCAATCCTCATGTCTCATATGAATCCCGCAGCATGTCTATTGTCCCTGCTTTGTGTATATGATGTTCTTTCTTGACCACTGGCTTTAGCCTTGAGTTTCTTGTTCTTTCACTTGTCACGATAACTGATTTCCCCTCGAAGATCTTGCTTATTTATTGACTAACCACTTTCTTTCCTACCCTTGACACGGAGACTACCTCTGATCCGTTCACCAAAACACCCTCCGTCTGTTGCGTGGTTCCTAAATCAGACCCTTGTATTTCACACGAATCCCAAAGCATGTTGATTGCGGCCAATTCAGTGTGCCTGCGGTTTTCTCCTGGCTTGACGCCTTTATGTGCTCACCAGGTCCCGTGTTGTTTAATTGGAAAGCTTGGTGGCAGACTTTGATATCATTTCTCACTTGTTTTGAACAACCGACCTAGGACGAAGGAGTAAAACAAAGTGGGAGGATTGGAGTAAAGGGTAATGGAGAGAGACGATTCCTAAAAAGAAACCTACAGAGTAGCAATCCATCAGATGTGGATACCGACTCTAACGACCTTGACATGCACCTGCAGCCTACTCTGTTTAGCAAATCTGATGTTCAGCTCTTGTTGTACTTTTGCCGTGAAACTGGGCTTCAATGCTCCGCTTATCCAATCTGATTGACTATCCTTATTCGACTTGTAGTGCCCGAAAGGTTTTCACCATCAAGCCTCTCTCATTTTGGTCTTTCTCTCACCTCGCTATCGCCTTATGGTGCCTGTGAAGGTTTTCACCAATAAGACTCTCTCATTTTTTATTTCTCTCAGCTTACTTTGCCTTATGGTGCCCGTGAGGGCATTTATCACCAAGACTCTCTCATTCTTCATTTCCCTTGTTTGGACTGGAGTGTTGCCCCTGATATGGTTCACCTCTACTCGCTTTACTCGGCATCTCTCGAAGATTGATCAGAAGGTCTTTCTTTGGACCGTAATGCAGTCTTTTGGACAGGGTTAGGAAGAAAGGGTATCAAAGGCTCAAAACTATTCAACATAGGTTCAAAATTACAACTTTCGGAATCAGATTTCTTACAACAACCACAACTTCTGTCCCGGTTTCCTTCTTGGGGACTTTTGAATTTTATTTTGGTGTGACTGAACCTCAGAGAGAGGCTGCCTACGTACCCTTTCGGGATCAAGTCAAACGTAGTTCAGGCGACTACTTTGATTGTTGCGATCTTTCTTCCGCTTTTTTCCTTTCTTTTCATTCTTTTCTTTTCCTTCTCTTCTCTTTTCTCTTTTTACTTTTTCTTTTCTTTTCTCTTCTTTTCTTTTCTTTCCCTTTTTTCTCTTTTTGCTTTTCTTTTCTTTTCCCTTCTTTTGTTTTCTTTCTTTTATTTTTTTTTTCCACTGTTTTTCTCTTGTTTCTCCATTTACCTCCCCATTCGAACTTGCGAGTCTGATTAATGATTCCGAAAGAGGGGTGTGCAAGAAAATAATCGAGGCTCGAAGGGGTAACAAAGGACAAAGTGTTTGGATAGCAGAATAAAAATGCCTTCGTCATTCCAATCTTCAAAACATACCAGGTACAAACTGCGCAGTTAAACAAGCTGAGGAAAACACACAACATCTTTTGATTGCACCAGAATTACTAACCATATTCACATATTTGCCTTCTGTATTTGTCAATTACCTAGCACCATTGGGCAACAATCTCGGTACCACGAGCGGCCCTCGTAGACTTGAGGCAAACTTGCCTTTGGTTTCAAGCCGATGTGGCATGATGCATTTCCCCAGTATTTCATTATGTTCCGTCTGACCCAGTTTCACACAATTTGGGCCCGAAGAGATTTCAAAATCCCTCGACTGTCCTTACATCTTTAACATTGTTTTATTGCTTCATTACCAAACTGACTTATAAAACCAGGCTGAGAATTATGCGTGCATGTCATGTCACCAGAACCAGCATGAAGAGAATTGCAAAAGGAGAAAGGGACCAGATAAAATGACTAGAAATGGCGGGAAACAGAGAATTGGATTAGACTGACGGTGAAAGGCTTTAAACAACGAAACAAGCAAACTAGACTAGAGTTACAACCCTTGAACAAACCTAAACAGCACTACACAAGCTACTACGACGAGAAAAACAAGACAAAGTGAAAGGATAGAAGGGTTTGAGTAACAAGACAATATCCGGATTACAACCCTGAAATAACCCGAGCAACAGAAATGACAACAAAATAAACCACCAAAGCTCCAAGAGATGGAGTGTCTTTCCAATTACCAAACATGACGTCTTAGCCACTGAATTTCACACCAAGATTGCTGGAATTTTCACAAGTCTTCATCACGTTGTTCTGAGCAAACTGCTTCTGGGTTTCTTCTACCGGCTCATTCTCACGATCAATCATACCCACCATATGCATCTCATTGTGCACAGGAGATGGAACTTGGCCAGTGTTTGTTGCATCTGGATTTTGCACGACGATGTCACCTGCATCAATAAGCTTTTGAATTGCATTCTTCAGATTCCAACATTTCTCTATGTTGTGCCCCAAGGCACCTGAGCAGTATGCGCACTGTTGAGAAGGATTGAACTTCTTTGGAGGAGGGTTCGGCACTTTTGCCTGAATCGGCTTCAACATGTCCAGTGTCCTTAACCGCTGAAACAGACTGGCGTATGATTCTCCCAACGGAGTGAAGTCTTTCTTCTTTCGTAACCTCTCATTCTTAAATGTCGGATTGGGCCGGAAACCTGAGCCGGGGTGTTTTTGGGAAGCTCGCGGGGGTAGATGGGCATTTTGAGGAGCTGGGTACTGAGAGTGTGATGTGCGACTTTGGGATTTCTGTGGAGAGAAGTAGCATCGAGGACGGTCATCTAATGCACAAGGATAACCACAGGGACGATGTCGAGGCCGGAAGTGTTGATCAGGAAAGCCTATTGGATCGTCCTTTCTGTTCCTCTTTCTTCCAACCAAATTTACTGGTACGTTCTGACTGGCTTCCGAACGACTCACGATTTTGCCTGACTTGATTCCTTCTTCCACTAGCTCCCCCATTTTTAACACATCATCGAAAGGCTTACCCAAGGCCGGAATCAAATGACTGTAGTAGGTGGGTCCCTGGGCTTGTAGAAACAACTTAACCATTTCTTCTTCGCTGATCGGGGGACTGACTCGAGCAACCTGCTCCCTCCATCTGAGCCCAAATTCATTAAAGCTTTCCTCCGGCCTCTTTTCCATCTTAGATAGCAAGGTGCGGGCTGGGGTAACACTTGATTTGCGTTGAAAGTACCGGACAAAGTCTTGAGCCATGTCACCCAATGTAAGCCACCCATCGACATTTTGACGACCATGCCAATCCAAAGCTGCCCCAGTTAGGCTTTTACTGAAATATGCCATCATCACGTCATCTTTCTTTCCAACAATCCTCATTTCGTTGCAATAGATCCTCAGGTGGGCTACCGGATCTCCACGCCCATCGTACAAGTTAAAGTTTGGTACTTTGAATCCTGCGGGCAGGCGGGTGTCATGTGGCACAATCGGTCCTTTGCAAGTCATGCTACCCTGGCCTTCCACTCTTCGCTTGTCCCTTAAGGACAGCTCTATGCTTGTCAATTTCCTGGGTACCTCTTCTCGCCCTGTTCTTCCCGTAACCCTTTCATTTCTACCATGAATCTGCTCATCCTGGGAGCTCTTCTTGTCGGATCAAGGACCTTGTGGGCAACCTCTGAAGGGTGAAATCGGGCATTACGTGCGTTGGGTGGATGTTCATTGTCTGGGGTAACGGATATGACAGGAGGGCAATATTGGGGAGAGGTAATTGAAGGATGAGCGATGGAGCTACTAGGGTGGTTGGGGCGAGCGTGATAAGCGGGTGTATCTGGAGAATATGGAGGATCATCCGGCATTGTGTTGGGAGTTTGGGTAGCGTTCGTGAAAAATTGGTGGTGGCGGGGGTGGTGCCTTTCCAGTCATCCAGGCTTGATACATGTTTGTCATGTGTTGTCTCAACATCCGCACCTCTTCAACCAACCCATTATCCCGTTCCACCAACTGTTGTCGAACATCGGTATCAAGCCACTCAGTTCTGTTGTTCTCTGCCATTGCCTTTTGCCTTTGTGTTGCAGGGAAAAGTTACTTTTAAAACCACAAACCAACCACCTGTCTGAAATGATATGGCAAAATGAAACCATCACGTTAGCGTTAGGGCATTTAACACATTGGTAACAGCTTTTGATCGGGCGCATGCGTCATCCCGGCTTTTCCTTATTTCCAATTGCAAACTTTTCTTCCTTTGTTTTTCTTCTTTTTCCTTCTTTTTTCTTTACTCTTGCCTTTGTCCTCTCTCGTTCCTATTTCCTTCCTTTCTTGAGTTTTGTTTTTCCGCTCTTTTCTTTTCTTTTTGCCTTTTGTGGTTTTTCCTCTCTTTTCTCGTTCTTTTTCTTTTGGTTATGGTCGAATCCTATGGAGATTGCCTACGTATCACGACCCCGCGTGAATCAGACCGAGCGTAGTTCTTGCAGAATAAATGTAAAGTAGAAGCAAAATATTTTTTGGGATTTTCAATTTTATTGATAGAAAATACGTCTATTACAAAGACTCAAAACTGACAGATTAAACAACTAACAGACTCTAATGCAGAAAAGAACTACAG
>NW_017678545.1:20085-21225 GCF_001879085.1 Nicotiana attenuata
ACGGTAACTTTTTTTTTTTCTTTTTCATTTTCTCAAAAATTGGGCAGCATTTCGGCACTACTTGGACATCGGTTTTTCTAATATAGGTAATTAACTCTCCACACTGCTATTTTCTCTTTTCTCTTCTTGTTTTTCAACCTTCCAGATATTGAAAGTCGGTCTGCATGCGAGTCCAAAACAGATATATGCACAAGTAGGATGCATCAGGATGGTCCATTATTCCGGGTACTCCTGTCCTAGACGGACCCAACCCCTGTGTTGCGTCCCCTAAGTCAAAATGCACGTGATGCAGATAAGCGTTCCTACTAGGGATCCGGCATGAAGTCAAGTTCTTCTAGGTTCAAAACCTGGGTATGTGTTCTAGACTGTGTACCCGAGCGGACAACTCGAGTCGAGGAGGGGGCTACGTGCCGGGAACAAAAAGGCCATCCGGCTTAGTAACTTGTCCGGCCTCTTCCTTATTTCAGGGTATTGACACTAACAAAATAGGGAGTCTCAACCAGTAAGCACATCCCCGGAGGTGAGAAGTGAAGGGTTTCGGCACAGTTTATATACAGTTCAGATAATATCAAAGCGGTAAAAAGCAACATTTTTGCACATTTAGCATGAAACATGTAGGAAAATTAGATAAAGCCAACTACAACAATATATCTAAACTCGAATTCTGAACCCTGAACCGAAGTTCTAGGTTTTTGTCCCCAGCAGAGTCGCCAGAGCTGTCACACCTCCTTTTTCTTACACCTACGAGGGTGTAAAGGAGTTTTTCCAATTAAAGGACAGTCGGAACGGGATCTATTATTAATATTCAGAGTCGCCACTTGGGAGATTAATGGTGTCCCAAGTCACCGGTTGAATCCCGATCCGAGGAAATTATGACTCTGTTAACAGTCCGCGAACCAGAAATCCGAGTAAGGAATTCTGTTAACCCGGGAGAAGGTGTTAGGCATTCCCGGATTCCGTGGTTCTAGCACAGTCGCTCAACTGTTGTAATTGATTCTATCTGATTTCAAAACATGTTCTAACTTATGTGCTTTTTATTAGTAAACCGCTTTTGTTGTTATTTTTAATAGGAATTGAAACGTCGTGAAAACGCGTCTCGAACCACGTCGCACCAGTGCACTCGTGATTGTCAACACATTT
>NW_017678546.1:0-670 GCF_001879085.1 Nicotiana attenuata
AACATAAATATGAACAGAAATCTGAAACCCATCAAGTATCCTAATTGTTGAAGTTCCAATGTCAAACCAATCCTATATAGACAAGAACATTATGAACTGACTCTCACCTTTATATATATGAAGGTCACGTTTACTTTGAATAAGCCATTCCTATTGTGGGAATATCAGTGTTTCTACAGGGATATACATGATAGAAGCTCTAAACAAGGGGAGGAAGGTAGTTGTCTACGTGATAGAAGCTTTAAACAAGGGAAGAAAGGTAGTACTACGCTTCTTTACGACAAAAAACTATTGGACTATCAATATGAAATTTCTGGCATGTTTATGCAATATGGGGCATGAAGGGTATTATTCAGAAAACAAACTAATATTTCTTATCCTAAAGGAATTAATTGTCACGACCCGGATTTCCCACCCTCGGGAGTCGTGATGGCACCTACTAATAAGAGCTAGGCAAGCCAATTAATTTAATATTTCTCTCAAAATCATTAACAGTATAAAGAAGAACGAGGCAATTAATATAAAAGCGGAAGTCTCGATACATAAATAACTGAAACCAAGTGCGGAAATTCAAATACACCTCCACCTAGATCTGGTGTCACTAACTCACGAACTTCTACTGAATGCTAAAAACAAAGTCTGAATAAGAATACAGTACTGTCTGATCCGA
>NW_017678546.1:4085-7407 GCF_001879085.1 Nicotiana attenuata
CCACCAGGCCTCTGATGCTCATACTTAACCTGCTGACAGTTCAAACATCGAGCCACATATGCAACAATATCCTTCTTCATCCTACGCCACCAATAAAGCTGCCGCAAGTCCTGATACATCTTCGCAGCGCCCGGGTGAATAGAATACCGAGAGCTATGGGCCTCCGCTAAGATCAACTCTCGAATCCCATCGACATTGGGCACACAAACTACGCCCCTGCAACCTCAAAACACCATCATCATCTAAGGTCACCTTCGTGGCACCTCCACGCTGCACCGTGTCTCTCAGGACACACAAATGGGGATCATCAAACTGCCGATCACGGATACGCTCCAATAATGAAGAACGAACGACCGTACAAGCTAACACTCTGCTAGGCTCAGAAATGTCCGACCTCACAAATCAATTGGCCAGGGCCTGAATATCCAAAGCAAGCGGTCTCTGGCTGACCGGAACATACGCAAGACTACCCATGCTGGCGGACTTCCTACTCAATGCATCGGCCACCACATTGGCTATCCCCGGGTGGTACAAAATAGTAACATCATAGTTCTTCAATATCTCCAACCACCTCCGCTGCCTCAAGTTCAACTCCTTTTGCTTGAACAAGTATTGCAGACTCTTGTGATCCGTGTACACCTCACACGTCACACCATATAGGTAATGCCTCCAAATCTTCAGAGCATGAATAATGGCTGCCAACTCGAGATCATGAACCGGATAATTCTTCTCATGGATCTTCAACTGCCTCGAAGCATAAGCAATGACTCTGCCATCCTTCATCAATACCGCACCAAGCCCAATACGGGAAGCATCACAATACACTGTATAGGGTCCTGAGCCTGTGGGCAAAACCAATATCGGTGCCGTAGTCAGAGCTGTCTTGAGCTTCTGAAAGCTCGCCTCACACTCATCCGACCATCTGAACTGGGCACCCTTCTGGGTCAATCTGGTCATCGGGGCTGCAATAGATGAAAACCCCTCTACGAACCGACGATAGTAACCTGCTAACCCCAAGAAACTCCGAATCTCAGTAGCTGATGCTGGTCGAGGCCAATTCTTGACTGCCTCAATCTTCTTCGGGTCCACCTGAATACCCTCTGCTGATACAACATGACCCAGGAATGCAACCGAACTCAACCAGAACTCGTACTTCGAGAACTTAGCATATAACTGACTATCCTTCAAAGTCTGAAGAACCACTCTGAGGTGTTGCTCGTGCTCCTCCTGGCTACGGGAGTACACCAAAATATCATCAATAAAGACTATCGCGAACATGTCCAAATATGGCCTGAACACTCGGTTCATCAACTCCATGAATGCTGCTGGGGCATTGGTCAACCCAAACGACATGACCAGGAACTCATAATGCCCGTACCGAGTGCGGAATACTGTCTTAGGGACATCGGATGCCCTAATCCTCAGCTGATGGTAGCCAGATCTCAAGTCTATCTTTGAAAACACCTTTGCACCCTGAAGCTGGTCAAACAAATCATCAACCTCGGCAGTGGATACTTGTTCTTTATCGTCACTTTGTTCAATTGTCGGTAATCAATGCACATCCTCATCGATCCATCCTTTTTCTTCACAAATAACACCGGCGCACCCCAAGGAGAAACACTAGGCCTGATAAAACCCTTCTCTAGCAAATCTTGCAACTGGTCCTTTAACTCCTTCAACTCTGGCGGGGCCATGCGATACGGCGGAATAGAAATGGGCTGCGTGCCTGGGGCTAGATCAATACAGAAATCAATATCCCTGTCGGGCGGTATTCCCGGCAGGTCTGAAAGGAAAACCTCGGGGAACTCCCGAACAATAGGAATAGAATCAATAGAAGGAACCTCTGAGCTGGAATCGCGAACATACGCCAGATAAGCTAGACACTCCTTCTCGACCATGCGTCGAGCCTTCACATATGAGATAACACTGCGGGTGGCATGACCTAGGGTCCCTCTCCACTCCAATCGGGGTAAATCTGGCAAAGCCAAGGTCACGCTCTTAGCGTGACAATCCAAGATAGCATGATACGGGGACAACCAATCCATCCCTAATATGACGTCGAAATCCACCATGTCTAAGAGCAATAAATCAACACGGGTCTCAAGACCCTCAAATACTACCACACAGGAATTATGAACTCGGTCGACCACTATAGAATCCCCCACCGGTGTAGATACATAAACAGGAATACCCAAAGCATCACTAGGCATAGTCAGGTATGGTGCAAAATAGGACGACACATATGAATACGTAGACCCAGGGTCAAATAGCACTGAAGCATCCCTATCACAGACCAGAATAGTACCTGTAATAACTGCATCTGAAGACTCAGCCTTTGGCCTGGCTGGAAGAGCATAACACCGGGGCTGGGCCCCACCTCCCTGAAGCATATCTCTGGGACGATCGGCTGCTGTCTGGCCTCTACCTCTGGCGGTCCGAGCTCCACCTCTATGATCTCTACCTCCACCTCTATGGCCCCTACCCCCGCCTCTAGCTGGCTGGGCGGCCTGTGGATCACCTGATGCCTGAATCATAGGACGAGGACCCTGCTGCTGAGAGCTGTCAGAAGCTCGAGGGCAATACCTGGCAATATGTCTCGTGTCGCCACACGTGTAACAAGCCCTCGGCTGCTGAGAATAACGGAGTGGTGGTGCGCTGATAGGTGCTGATGGTGAACTGAAAAGCTGCTGGTTAGAAGACTGCGGCTGAGAGCCACGACCACCTGAAGTACCATGTGAGACCTGTAGGGCTGACTGAAAGGGTCTCGGAGGATGGCCTCTACCATAAGAATCCCCACCTCCAGACGAGGTACCACTGAATCTACCTGCATGACGGGGTCTCTTGTATGACCCATGACCACCTCCCCGTGCAAGAGCCATCTCAACTCTACGGGCCGCATTGGCCGCCTCCTGAAAAGAAATCTCACTACCAGCTCCCATAGCCATCTGGAGACGGATCGGCTGAATCAATCCATCAATAAACCTCCGCACCCTCTCTCTCTCGGTGGGGAGTATAACAACAGCATAGCGTGCCAGATCAATGAACCGAGTCTCATACTGTGTGACTATCATAGAGCCCTGCTGGAGGCGCTCGAACTGCCTGCGTAGTGCCTCCCGCTGAGTAACTGGGAGAAACTTCTCCAAAAACAACTCCGCAAACTGATCCCATGTCAATGCTGGAGACCCTGCTGGTCTAGATAGGCAATAGTCCCTCCACCAAGTCTTGGCGGATCCTGCAAGCCGGAAAGTGATGAAGTCGACCCCATTGGTCTCCACAATACCCATAGTCCTAAGGATCTCATGGCAGCTGAATAAGAAATCCT
>NW_017678546.1:9071-13275 GCF_001879085.1 Nicotiana attenuata
ATATATAAGTGGACGGCGTGCCACACGATCCCATTTTATAATATATAAGTGATCGGCGCGCCACACGATCCCAGTTCTTAATTCATAAGTGGACGGCGTGCCACATGATCCCATATCATAGTTCAAAATATCTGGCTTTGTAAAGGAGGCCCCATTAGGGGAATTCGACAACATAACACTTTAACCCGGCAAGGGTACAACTAACAGCCCAAATATCCCGGCAAGGGAGAGTACATAATAATAGTCTACACGTCCCGGCAAGGGAATAATCACAACACATCCTCTTTTAAATCACTTCTCTCTCAACTATCACATCCTTGTTCGAGCCAACGCTCCAAAATATACCAATCACAATTCTTCCTCAACCGTTCACATTATATGAAATTTATCAATTAAGCGAGGAAGTTGCGTCACATCATTCGAATTAAAAGCAATTAAGACTCACGGTCATGCTAGACTCCGGTGCATAGACAACCGTCACCATGCCTATACACCGTACTCCACATTTAGCAAGTAGCAAATAACATCCTAATCCTATTCCCTCAAGCCAAAGTTAGAACAAACACTTACCTCGGTCCAAGAATAGCAATCAACTCTCCAATACCGCCTTTCCTCTACAATCCGACTCCGAAACAATGATATCTAGGCATAATTAGTTCAATAATATCAATAAGGGCTCAAAAACACAATCCCATAGCCTAGAAATGAAATTCCTATCATTCTTCCAAAAATACCAAAATTCGACACCGGTCCCACATGGTCCAAACACGAGGCTCGGACCAAAACCCAATCACCCATAACCCCACGAGTTCAAATATATAATTTGTTTTAAGATTCAACCCCAAATTGAGGTTGAATCACCCAAAATTCTCAAAACCCTAACTCTACCCAAAACCCCTAATTTCTACTTTGATTTCATGTTTTTAGGCCTAGAAATTCACTAATTAGTGAAGAAAAATGAAGGAATTAGGTGGGGAATTACTTACCCAAAAAGTCTTGGAAGAGGGGAGCTTCAATGGAGTCCTAAGGCTTGATGGAGAAGAGAGCTCGTGAGAAGAAGTGAAGAATTCCCGTAATGAAATGTTCTGTTTTAAAAAAAATCACTGAAGCCTTTTTGTTCTATGCGTTCGCGACTCAGTCTCGCGTTCGCGAAGGAGGGCTAGTTTGATGCTCTACGCGTTCGCGATAGTGCTATACGAACGCATAGAAGGAAACTAGGGGGGTCCAAGTTTGGCCTACGCGTTCGCGAGGGGAGTATGCGAACGCGTCGAAGAGGGGTATAAGGCTATGCGAACGCGATTGAGGGACGCGAACACGGAAGGAGAAATGTCAAAGCTATGCGAACGCGAAGGGGGGGGGGGGGCTGCGTTTGCGAAGAACAAAATCTGGTCTGCAACAACATGAAAAATCTGATGTGTTTTCTAAGTGTAAAACTACCCCGAATCACTCTCGAGCCCTCGGGGCTCCCAACCAAACACAGACACTAACTCAATAACATCCTACGAACTTACTCGAGCGATCAAATCGCCAAAATAACATCAAAATCATTGAATCAAGCCTCAAGATCATCATTTTCATTTCAAACTTCATAACTTCAAATTTTAGATATTTGGGTCCGAAACACGTCAAATGACATCCGATTTCGACCAAACTTTACAGGAAGCGCTTAACACATATTTAAGACTTGTACCGGGCATCGGAACCAAAATACGAGCCCGATACCATAGTCTTTTGATCAATTTTTATTTCCATTTTCCTTAATAATTTCAGAAAAACAATTTCACAGAAAAATTCATTTCTCGGGCTCTCGACCTCGAAATTCGACTCCGGGCATATGCCCGAGCCCCATATTTTTCTACGGACCCTCCGGGACCACCTAATCACGGGTCCGGGTCCGTTTACCAAAAATGTTGACCAAAGTCAACTTTAGCAATATTAGTATCAAAATTCTTCAAATTTTTCACAAAGTTCACATATTTCAACATAAAAGCTTTCCGGCTTCGCGCCTGGACTGCGCACGTAAATCGAGGCAACTAAAAGCGAGGTTTTCAAGGCCTCGGAAGCACGGAAATAGGAAGAAATCCGGTGGTGACCCTTTGGGTCGTCACATTAATAGATGTCGATATAATCTACTTTTGATCAATCATAAAAACTAATATTCATAAATGAGACAAATAAATAGAGGCCGTGGACAAACTTTATGAAATTTTCTTTTCGCTTGATTTTTCTACGTCTTGCTGGTCGAAAGTCTTGTTGGTCTTGGACGTGGGAATGCTCTTGTCTCTCATTGTTTAAGGAATTATGCGATATTTCAATAAATAAGTGCGCAGAAGTATATATTTCATTGAATAAGTTACCATAGGTGCCAAGTTCATTTTGTTAGGATTTTGCCCTGAATTTCTAATCTATTAGGACTCTCTTTCTTGAAGGAATGGAAAAATACTCCTAAAAGGATTAAATCTTCTTAATATGTCTTATCCTTTTCTTGGAAGACAAGTTTTGCACATCTATAAATTAAGGATCTCTGCTTCTCACAACAGCACAAAAAAAAAATATCCACAATGTAGTCATTAAAGAATTTGCTTAGGGGGAGATTTTTCTCTCGATATTTTTCTTGTTTTAGATTAGTTTTATCATATGTAGGTCAATTGACCAAACCATTATAAACTATTATGCTTAGTTTAGTATATTTTTCTTTTGTTGTCTGATTTATTGTCCACCAAGCTTTGTATTGTTAGTTTCCGCATACACCATGTTATTTCAATCCCAACACATTTGTCTATGAGTCCTTCATGCATCTTGGAGGCAAGCCAAGTCAAGATGACATATTTTCAGAGTTTGAGTGCATTAGTGATTTAAAGTCCCAAAATTTTGATCGACCCCAATTTCTTTATTTTTGTTATCCAAACAAAGAGATTGAGAGGCCCTCAGCTTGCTGCACTTTTAGATATGAATTCTATTTGGTTTGGTCTCTTCATCCTACCCCAATTCGTTTGTTTTTGTTATTCAAGCAAAGGAGATTAGAGAAGACGACTGTCATTAGGATGAAGAGTTATATTAGATAAGGAACTTATTCAAGAAACACAACTTGGAGTTAGAGAAGGAATTAATTTATCATGTCCAAAATCTAGGTAGTCTCCAGTTCGTCACTTGTCATCAAAATCTACATGGCTAGACACTACTACAAAGAGTTCTGTTTACTAGCTCTTTTTCGCTCCCTCTTGGTATAAGAAAGAAATTCAATGTGGATAAAATTGTAACATTTAAACTCAGCTAATAGTCAAATTGGACTAAATTTAAGTATTCCTTTCTAATTATGTAAGACTTCTATCTCATAAACAACTCTTTACATTAACTATATTAGATAAATCAATTTTAATATACCTTTTTGGCAGAGAAACTTCAAGAAATCCTTTCAATTGGAAACCATTTTTTGCATAATTTTTTGATTTACTTCGACTATGTAATAATAAATCGATGTACGAAAATAATGGGCACTCTATTTAATTTTACAGGGGAAGAATTGACGGAAAAATTACAAATATTCCTAGGATAATAATGAATAACCAGCTGGTTAATCCATATAATCCTTATTTACTAACAAGATACAAATTTAACATTATATTAATGTAGAAGCTTGCTCCAAGAGTAAACATAATAAAGTATTTGTACAACTTATATAGATCATATCAATGGTAGGTGCGTTGTTTATATTGTGTAAATGATGAGAAGAAAAATCATTTAAGAAATTAAATTATTTCAGGAATCATACAAGGATAGTATGTAAGAGATTTTGACGATATTTACCATACACGCAGATTGAGACAATATGGTTCCTAGCATGTGTTTATTTCAATAGTTCGACTTTCTCCTCTGAAAAGGAAAGATATTATTTGAAATTTATTTGAAAACACGCACACTTTCTTTTTCATGAACAAATGTTCCAACGATCCTCAATGTTTGTACTATACTTGTGGCACTATGTTTTTTTCATCTGGATAACTTTATGTTGCGTTTTCAAGAAGCATATCAATGTAGAGAACATATTTTCGAACATAACAAAGCAACTAAAGCGATAACAGGAGCACAACTAACTAATATAATTAAGTTGATTATTTTGTTAGTTCGAGCAACATCTAATCATTTTAAATTTAAGTATCATGTTGACTAGAGATCTATGTGCAACGCACGTACATAGAAACTA
>NW_017678546.1:14958-21224 GCF_001879085.1 Nicotiana attenuata
TTTTTATGGTTCATTAGTTTCATAGATTTGACCGAGTTGGAGCCGAATTCGAGGGGTAAAGCTATACTAGAGGCTTGAGTTGAGTTTGGAGCATTCGAGGTAAGTGTTTGGTCTAACTTTGGCTTGAGGGAATAGGAGTAGAGTCTTATTTGCTAATTGCTACTTGTCGAGTACGGTGTATAGGCATGGTGACGAGTATCTATACACTGGAGTCGAGCATGACCGTGAGTCCTAAACTGCTAAATTATCGAATTCTTGATTGTTGTTTACAAGGACTTGGTTGGAAATCTTTAACACTGAGCCAGTAATTGTTGAGACTGAGTATTTATTTAATTGTGTTAAGTAGAAATTGAATAATTTTGGTTATAGCTGGATCTCCCTTGGCGGGATAGTTTATTATAACATCTTTTCCCCCTTGCCGGGATTATTTTGTGTATTGTGTTGAAAGAAATGGGATCGTGTGGCACGCCGACCACGAGATATTATGAAATGGGAGCGAGTGGTACGCCTACCACGTGATATTATGAAATGGGAGCGAGTGGTACGCCTACCACGTGATATTATGAAATGGGAGCGAGTGGTACGCCTACCACGTGATATTATGAAATGGGATCGAGTGGTACGCCTACCACGTGATATTATGAAATGGGATCGAGTGCTACGCCTACCACGTGATATGAGGAAATGGGATCGTGTTGCACGCCTGCAACGAGAGGAAATTGAAACAAGTGAAAGTGATTTGTTTTCCCCTATTCTGTGTTAGAAGAAATCAGATGTAGATTCTTTGTTATTCCTGATATTCTGTTTTATCTGCTACCCCATAAGCATGTTTCCCCCTCCCAGCTTTAATTGTTGTTTTCCGCTATCATTTTGTCGTACTTGTATATATATATATCTGCACAGGTTTATCTGGTAGTCTGGTCTAGCCTCGTCACTACTTCGCCGGGGTTAGGCTAGGCACTTACCAGCACATGGGGTCGGTTGTGCTGATGCTACACTCTGTGCATCTTTTTGCACAGATCCAAGTGTTGGAGCAACATTTGAGTGGCAGTAGCATTCTGGGAGCGAGCTTTCAGTCCAGGGATATTCGAGGTAGCCTTGCTGAAGTCCGCAGGCCCGGAGTCCCTTTCTATTTTATTCAGTTTGTTATCATTGTACCGAAGCAGACAGTCTTATGTTTCATTCAAACCTTGTATTTAGTATTCTGTAGAAGTTCGTGAGTATTGTGACACCATTCTTGGGTAGAGGATTAGTTAAATTTCCGCATTTCTTTCAGTTAACTATATTTGAGACTTCCGCTTTATTATTAAATCACTACTAGAAATCCGAAAAAAAATAACCACAAAAAGCGACCAGTGTTGGTCGCTTATTGGCCAAAAAGCGACCAAAAAGCGACCAAACGTGCCTGGTCGATATTAAGCTGGTCTCTTTACCTTAGGGACCAAAGTTGGTCGCTAATTAGCGACCAACTTTGGTCTCTCAAGTCAAAGGACCAAATATTCCAATAAAGACACTGGCGACCAACTTTGGTCGCTATATTATTTTAATATTATAAATTTTGCGACCAAAGTTGGTCTCACTTGTGTAAATTTCGTTTTTTTATTTATTTATTAATTATGAAGTAGCGACCAACTTTAGTCTGTATATGAAATATTATATTTTAAAATCTGAAAAATGGCGACCAATGTTGGTCGCTATACTATAAATTTTTTAATTATTTTTTTAAATAAGCGACCAAGTTTGGTCGCTAAATACATGAATTAATTTTTTTATTTATTAATAAGCGACCAACCCTGGTCGCCATATTTCCAGAAATTCTTATTTTTCTGGTAAATAGCGACCAATCTTGGTCGCTACTTGGGAAATCTGGGTTAAATAGCGACCAACCTTGGTCGCTATTTCACAGAAAATTGTTTTTTTAATAGAAATACGACCAAATAGCGACCAAAGTTGGTCGCTTTTCTTGGTATATTGCTGGCAGGAACTGCCCCTTTTGGCAGCTACACCACCTGCCAGCTTACCAAAATTCCTAAATAGGCAAATATGCCAACAACAGCAACAACAAGCAACAACAACAACAACAATAATTAGCAAACTAATAAGTTAAATGTTATTACAAAACCATTCGAAAACCATTTGTATTTGTCTAGCATAAACTTATAAGTTCAAAGATTGTTCTCTACATCATTATCATCACCGTCTGATGAACTTTCTTCACCATGACGGTATCTAGAATGGGCTATTTGTCGATGATGGGAAGAATGACCACGGGGAGGACGGGGGGAATGAGCACGGGGAAGGCGAGCCTCTGGCGATGACTCACGAGACCGGGGAATTGGAAAATTGCCAGAAGCTAGGAGAGTTTTGATCTGCTCTTGCATGCCCTTGCACTGAGCTTGCATGCCAGAGTACTGCATATCTCTAAGCCTTTCTCTCTCCTTGGCGGCTTCTAGCTCGGATGTGAGCTTTGCCACAGTCTCCCGCATAGAGGAGAGGCTCTCCCCATCAAGTTGCTCGGCTTGGGAGGAAGTCCCTATTCCTTGCATTCCACACTTACAACGATGGAATTTCTTATTAGGAAGCCCATATACCTTCCCCCCTTTTGGACCGCCAGCAGCCTGCGTCCACATTCTCTCAGCATCCTCGTCCGATAGTTGGATTGGCGCGCCGGACTCATTAGGTGGCTGACTGCGTATGAATTGCTCCACTTCAGCTGTGAAGCGACCCTATAAGAAAAATAATATGTGAATTACTATTTCCAAATTTATATAAAAGTAAATCAAAATTCTTAATGAAAAGTGAAAACTTACATGTACAGTCGAGGCTCGACCCTCGACCCACCTTTCTTGGTCCGTCTCTTTCTTCTTCTTCACAATATGAGTCTCCTTGAAGAGCTCATCTTGGTTCATCGGACGCCCCAACTTTTTTTCCTGAAAACTCATAAATTTTAGTTAATAAACAGAATACATATACTAAGAAAATTAAAATAAATTAAGCAATTACGTACCATTCTTCGTTTTATCGTCCCTAGGCTGACCGCACCTCCAGTGTGCAAGGATCCTCCCTTCTCAGATGCCCGGGCTTTCTTTCCTTTTTTGCTCTTCTCTAAGAACTCTGCTGTAAGCCATTACCTTTGCAAATCATCCCATAAATCCTGAAGCATCCAGCCAGGCTTCTGGTTCAACTGCCTAGCTTTGGAGAAACAATGGGACAACCGCTTTCGAGCTTTGAGATGGAAGTTTGCAGCCACTTCCGCGCTATAGCGGTGTTCCCATACACACTTGCTCTGTATTTCAAAAGTCAAGTATTATATGGAAATATCATATTTAGATGGAAATACCATAAAAGCTATATTCGATATATTATACTTAGCTTTTATTAGCTAATAATTATTCAAAAGTTAAGTGCATTAACTGCTTATAATATAATAATAGTTAAAAGCTAATAAATGATTATACTGCTTAAAAGAATATTTATACCTTAAATTGATTGAAGATTGCCTCCTTGAGAGCGAATGGGAATTCACTCCAAGTCGCATAAGGACCATCATAAAGCTTTCTGGTGGCTTTGGTGATGATCCTTGTAGTAACATTACTAGGGATGAACCTGCAATTTTATTAAAAAAACACATTAATATCTTAGTAAAACTGTACTAAACAAAAAAAGTTAAAATAACAAATAACTCTTACCCGTCACCCTCAGGGACTATGATGATCCTGCCATATTCATCATAATGCACCTCCTCGTCATTAGCAGCATCATTGTCCGAAGCATGTACATCGGAGGCATGTGTGGAAGGTGTAGGGGGGTCAGAGCTAGTATCTCGCAGGCGAAGGCCTGCAATAGATGGAGTCCCAGATGAAGATGGCTGCGAGCCCTAGGACTGCGAGCCCTGTGAGTGCGACACAGCTGTATGGGCCGCAAGTGGATAAGACACAGATAGCTGTAACCCGAGTGGCTGTGACGCGGATGGCTGTGATCCATGTGGATGTGACATGGATCGATGTGATCCATGAGCTGCTGATGGATGCGATCTATGTAGATGTGAGACAGGTGGACTGTATGTAGGTCGTACAGTCCTATGGCCCTGTGAAGAAAGACCTGGCGTCTGCACGAAGGTGTAGGGCTGGACATACGCTGGCAGCTCAGAATAGCCCTGGGGTGGAGGCGCAGGCACAGGCATAGGCACAGGCATCTGTGAAGAGGCAGGAACGGATTGAGTAGTACCTTCTACCCTCCTCTTTTGTTTCCTAGGCTTTTCTCTACCCCGAGAACCTGTAGGATCACTGTTACCTCGATCCTTACCTGACATCTGCATGACATAATACAAAGTTAGATTGAAACATATAAAGAAACTAGCTATAACATGAGTTATTAAAGAAACCAACTTTTTAAAGCTGATCGACGTATAGTTCCTCGTCCGAGAATTCTTCTTCCTCACTAGTTTGAGCTTCATCAGTTGATTCTTCTTCCTCGTTTTCTATAATTCTTACTTCATCCATATCAACTTCTTCCAATATGTGTTCAGGATGTTCCAAATCATTTTCTAAAACTTCGTCCACTATTTGGTGAACACTGGAGATATCGTTTTGATATGCAACATCTAACACATTCTCGACTTCTACCCTACCCACAGGCTTAGTTTTTATTACAAACCACCAATCAGCCTTATTCCGCCGCAATGGATAAGGAGCATAATACACTTGCCTAACATTATGTGCAATTATGAAAGGATCATAGAGATCATACTCCCTCGTATGATTAACCTCAATTATGTTGTATTGATTGTGTACTCTTGTACCTCTTGTTGGATGTGGGTCAAACCACTTGCATCTAAAGAGTATCAATTTCTTATTTGGCCAACCTGTATATTCTAGTTCTATTATTTCTTTGAGCACACCATAATAATCAATATCTCCATCTTGGTTGCCATCACCACCTTGAACCCACACCCCACTGTTGTTGCTATTTTTATTTTTAGAGCAATCCTCTGTATGAAACTTATAACCATTCACAACGTACTTAGACATGGTTGTGACCTCAACCCCAGGTCCCCAAGATACATCTTTCAAAAATTGATTTACACCATTATTTGGATCATTTACCTACAAATCGTTAAATAAATTCATAAGTTAGCATAACTTCCAAACATTGTTTACCTACATAGTGTTAGAGTATTTTAAGGAGAAACTTACAAATTATTTGAACCACGTATCAAATCTCGTATATACAGCATCATGGCCAAATTGACCCACAAAGTGACTGTGACACATCAAATATTTTTAGTAGTTGCATTGAGATGTAATCACAGTAATTTTTAGATTTTGATAACTACTAAATCAATACTTACTTGAGATATGGTACAACTTCAGGACAATTTAGCAACAGGTGAAGTGTAGCTGACTTGTACTCCATATCACTCAAACTTCTCTTTGTAACATCCTTAGAACATCGGCCTGGTTGATTGAATGTGGACATAGGCGGATATAATGGATCATTCCTAAGGTCGACCGTGTGCCTGTTGGGCCTATTCCTAGCACATGCCACATTACTCTCAAAATAATAGGAACAAAAATGGGCAGTTTCCTTCGCAAGATAAGCTTCGCATATAGATCCTTCAATCCTATTCCTCTGCTTAACAAATTGTTTGCATTTGCCAATTTCAGGTTAGCGAAGAAAATTTGTTTAAATTAAAACAGAAAATTACATCAAACCTAAAATATTACCTCTCAAAGGGATACATCCATCTGCATCGAACAGGCCCTCCAAGTCGTGCCTCGTGTACAAGTACCTAATACACTTATACTTAGTATAGTATAACGTAAGTAATATATATATATATACACACACACACACGCACGCTTCGTAGTACTATTCATCCCTTGTATTATAAAAGTGTTAACGGCTAACATTTATATTCTTTATTTACTAAATACAAAAGTGATTTTTAATTTTGACCTTTGTTGACCTAATAGCGACCAACTTTGGTCGCTAAACATACATAATTTTAAATTAGCGACCTAAGTTGGACGCTAAACTTAAATCAGATTTATTTATCTTTTTTATTATATTTAAAATATTAACCGAGTCCCAGATTAGCGACCAAAGTTGGTCTATACTCTACTGAGCGACCAACATTGGTCGCTAAAGTTGAATTATATTTATTTATATTTTATAATTTTTTTAAACAAAATTATAATTATTAAAATTTTATAACTGGGTCCCAAATTAGCGACCAAAGTTGGTCTCAACCTGTTTTCTCTTTA
>NW_017678547.1:0-663 GCF_001879085.1 Nicotiana attenuata
CTCGGGTGTGATTTTCGGAGATTCGGTTAGCTTCGGGGGATGATTTGTGACTTAGGAGCGCGATCGGAATTGGTTTTGGAGGTCCGGTGTAGAATTAGGCTTGAATTGGCGAAGTTAGTATTTTGGCAAATTCCGGTTGGTAGGTGAGATTTTTATCCGAGGGTCGGAATGGAATTCCGAGAGTTTCTGTAGCTCCGTTAGGTGATTTTGGATGTGTGTGCAAAATTTCAGGTCATTCGGAGATGTTTTGGGTCGAGTTTTGATCGAATGCGTATTGCGGAAGTTTTGAAGAAACTTAGGCTTGAATTCGATGTGATTTAATGGTTTTAGCGTTGTTAGACGTGTTTTGAGGATTGGAACAAGTTTGAATAATATTTTAAGATGTGTTGGTAACTTTGGTTGAGGTCCCGGGGGCCTCGGGGGTGATTTAGGGTGGCTAACGGAAGAAATTTGAAGTTGGAAAATTGCAGGTTTTTGGTTGCAGCAGGTGTTTCTGCATCTGCGGAAAGGAGATCGCAGATGCGGTCTCGCAGAAGCGAGCTAGGCCTTGCAGGAACAAAAATAGGAGCCCAGGTCAGGTTCCGCAGGAGCGGGGCATTGGGTCGCTTAAGCGGTCCCGCAGATGCGAAGTTGGACCGCAGAAGCGGAAGTTGCCTTAAGTGA